>NC_079537.1:12727647-12905147 GCF_003711565.1 Takifugu flavidus
GGAAGTTGGACCGTAGTCGGGGAAAAGGGGTGGAAGACGGCCAGGACAGAAGAGAGAGGACAGGAGTTCAGGAGATACAGCATAAGGAGAAGGGCAAGGTGACAAAGGTCAAACAAAGGGTGCGTGATGACTTGTCTGCTAGGATGGACAATTAGGAGATGAGAAAGAATCACAGGTCTCAGAAGGAGAGTTGGAGATGTGAGAAGGTGCCGCAGGTAAGAATGATCACGATTGAGATGGAGATGTGCTGAAAGCATGACGGGAAGATCGACGGAGAACTCTGAGGACCTGAAGAATGAGGAAAATAAGAGAGAGCAAAGAGCAGAAGATGTAAATGTTGTGGAGCTGGAAGTAGCAATAGTGGTCCTGATGAGCTACCTGTGGAGGTCTGGAAGTGACAATTAGACACTTCCAACAACCTGAATAGGTTGTGAAGATGTCTGAGGAACCAATGAGAAGAAGCTCTTGAAGAATAAGAGACCTGCAGAGTTGTGGCACCTACAGAGGAATAAAGTGGATGATCCATATGATGAAGCTGAGGTGAAGAGCAGCAGAAGCCAGAATGATGATTTGGGAGCAGCAGGACGGAGTCACACCAAGAAAGAGGACAGAGACATATGCTGGAGTGGACCAGGACATGGAGGACAGCTGTAGGACAGTAGGGAGGAGACCGGTGGAGGGAGGACTGCACCAGCCATCAGCTGAGCCTCGTCTTGTTGCTCTGGACAGATGAGGTCAGGCAGGACTCTCCATGGACTTTGATGTTTGCAGATGATCCTGAGGTGTGCAGAGAGAGCAGGTGGGGGAGGAGCTAGAGGTGGAGGTGGGGGAGGGGCTAGAGGCTAGAGGTGGAGGAGGAGCTAGAGGTGGAGGTGTGCAGAGAGAGCAGGTGGAGGAGGAGCTAGAGGTGGAGGAGGAGGGGCTAGGGGTGGAGGAGGAGTTAGAGGTAGAGGTGGAGGAGGGGCTAGATGTGGAGGAGGAGTTAGAGGTGGAGGTGTGCAGAGAGAGCAGGTGGAGGAGGAGCTAGAGGTGGAGGAGGAGGGGCTAGGGGTGGAGGAGGAGTTAGAGGTAGAGGTGGAGGAGGGGCTAGGGGTGGAGGAGGAGTTAGAGGTAGAGGTGGAGGAGGAGTTAGAGGTGCAGGAGGAGCTAGAGGTGGAGGTGTGCAGAGAGAGCAGATGGAGGAGGAGCTAGAGGTGGAGGAGGAGCTAGATGTGGAGGAGGAGGAGCTAGGGGTGGAGGTGGAGGAGGGGCTAGAGGTGGAGGAGGAGCTAGAGGTGGAGGTGTGTAGAGTGAGCAGGTGGAGGAGGAGCTAGAGGTGGAGGTGGAGGAGGAGCTAGAGGTGGAGGAGGAGGAGCTAGGGGTGGAGGTGGAGGAGGGGCTAGAGGTGGAGGAGGAGTAGAGGTGGAGGTGTGCAGAGAGAGCAGGTGGAGGAGGAGCTAGAGGTGGAGGAGGAGGAGCTAGTGGTGGAGGAGGAGCTAGAGGTGGAGGAGGGGCTAGACATGGAGGAGGAGGGGCTAGAGGTGGAGGAGGAGCTAGAGGTGCAGGGGGAGCTAGAGGTGGAGGTGGGGGAGGAGCTAGAGGTGGAGGTGTGCCCTGGAGAGGAGGCAGACACTGAAGTTCCAGGGAGGAGAGATGAAGAAGCTGGAGCTTCTCTTTGGGAGGAACATGGAAAGGATCAGCAATGATCAGCACGGGTTAGATGTTTGGAGGTGAGGCCAGAGAGGCCAGGCTGAGGTGCTGTGGACATGTCCAGAGGAGGGACAGGGAAGCAGGTCCACATCTCAGAGCAGAGCTGCATGATCGCAGCAGCAGAGCAGCCATTTTCAGTCCAGCAGCTACTTGTTGATGCAGCAGCTGCAGGATGGAATTCCTCCTCCCTGAACCTAAAACCACCATCCTGGACCCACTTCAAGCCTCAGCTGCTCCGCCTGCCAATGAGGTCAGATCAGCGAGTCCATCTGCGAGCTGCTGTTTGTCCCGATGCTGCTGTGGCGCCGCTGCTACCCGGTATCAGTCTACAGCTGATTGATCGTGTGTGAGTGCAGCCTGAGGTCTGTTCAGCTTGACACCGCTGCTGTGGTGCAACACTGTTGGGGTTCCAGAGACCCGATCACATCTGGACCACGCCCAGTTGGTCTGGTCTGCGGCGTCAGAACGGCTGAAGCTCTGCTCGTGTGCTCAGGTACCGTCACTGGAAGCTCGGCGAGGACATCGACCTGATTGTTCGCTGCGAGCACGATGCCGTGATGACTGGCGCCAAGGGAGAGGTGTCCTTCATCAACGTCAAGACCCTGAACGAGTGGGACTCCAGGGTGGGGGCTATACACCGGTTACCATGGAAACCTTGTGTGTTGGCAGCGGGCCAAACAAATTCCAAGCAAACTTTCAGAGACACATTTCTCAGATGTGCCCGAGTACCTGGTGGGAGGTGCAGTAATGTCCCTCTTGTTTATCAGCCAGTACTGCAACGGCGTGGACTGGCGTCAGAAGCTGGACTCTCAGAGGGGGGCCGTCCTGGCCACCGAGCTGAAGAACAACAGCTACAAGCTGGCCCGCTGGACCTGCTGCGCCATGCTGGCTGGATCAGAGTACCTGAAGCTGGGGTGAGAGGCGCACACACACAACACGCACACACACACACACACACACACACACAGAGGCCTCAAGATGGAACCTTCCGCAGGTACGTGTCTCGCTACCACGTGAAGGACTCGGCCCGCCACGTCATCTTGGGCACGCAGCAGTTCAAACCTAACGAGTTTGCCAGCCAGATCAACCTGAGCATGGAGAACGCCTGGGGGATCCTGTGAGGGTGAAGTTTTGATCACCCGCGCTGTTTGTTCACCAGACTCAGAGTAACCACGCAAACAACAGGAGTTCCTTGCAAGGGAGAGTCGAGCAGCAGTTCAAGCTTCCTCTGTCAACTCTGTTCGTCTGCTGCTCGCTCACCTCTTTTATTGGTGCAAACAGAATGGGTGTCCCAACAGGATCTCATAACTCATTGTCTTCTCCCATCTTAACAAACTCTCTAATCTTGACCAACACTCTTTACGAAACACTCTCATGTTCTTCTTTTCTTATCAACATTCCTCAAACACTCAAAATCTACATACAATAGTATTTAAAGATAATACTAATAACAACAATAACAATAATTCTTCTCACATTTCCCTCCTGTTTATCGTTAAATGCGTCTAGATTTCATCATCAGTATCACATCTTTACATTTTCATGAAATTTCAATGCATTACGTCATTTTCCTAGAAACACATTTCTTACACTCAGAGTTCAACATGTGTACAGCTGTGTTGGGGGCTGTGTTTTAACAAATAGCACATTGTGAACAAATTTTTTTGAGTATGTATGAAATCCTATAGTGTAATAATGTTCATTAACCATCTGTACCATCCCTCCTGTTGAGACATGGCATGGCCCATGGCTCACTAATGCTGCCCATTTATGCATATTCCGGGGAAGGATTGGCTTGTTTCCTATGGTTAACAGTCCTTTATCATCCAGTTTGGCTCCTCGCTTCTTCCACGTGGCCTTTTCTTTTTCTGGAGCACTTTGTTGCATTTCTTTTAGAATATCATTATCTGCAGGTTCTAGGCTAAATGATTCTTCCTCATCATTATCGAGAAGTGTGTTGTTATTAGCTGCAGCCTTTGCGGCTTTGTCAGCAAAGGCATTGCCTTGTGAGACTGCGTCTGTGTTGTTAGTGTGTGCAGTGCATTTACATACAGCTATTTTACGTGGCTGCTGTACTGCTGCCAATAACTTTTTTAACAGTTCTGCATGCATGACCGGTTTGCCTGTCGACGTTTTCATCCCTCTCAAATTCCATTGTTGAGCAAACACAAACAGCGTGGAAAATGCATATTGACTATCTGTGTAGATGGTAACATCTTGTCCTTTGCTTAGTTCACAGGCACGTGTGAGTGCGACGAGTTCTGCAGCTTGAGCAGAATAGGAGGAGGGAAGTGGTTTCGCCTCCACCACCTCAGTTGCTGTGACTACTGCATAGGCAGTTCTACTGCGTCCACAGTCATCCTTTCTCGATGATCCATCCACAAAGAGTGTCCGTCCTGTAGTCAACGCGACATCACTAAGATCTGGTCGCGGCAGGACCTTGGTGGAGACCTCATCCAGGCAGTTGTGCTGGTGTCCCTCTTCTGCGGTGGGTAGCAGCGTTGCTGGGTTTAAGGTCGTGCAGCGACGAATCGTCAGATTCGGCTGAGACAGCAACACTGCCATGCAGGAAAGATGACGTGCGGGCGACAGGAACGCTATCTTACTTTGTAGCAGCAGTATTGACACTGCATGTGGAACTAGCAAAGTTAGCTCATGATATAGCACCACTCCTGCGGAGGCTTTTACTGCCTCAGATGCTGCCACCACCGCTTTAACGCATGGTGGCAGTGCACAAGCTACGGGATCTAGCTTGTGGGAGTAGTAGGCCACTGGCTGCCTCTTATCTCCGTGCTTCTGCAATAGAACTGAAGTCATAAAGTCACCCTTGCAATCTACGACCTGCTCAAAAGGCTTCTGATAGTCTGGCAGCTTTAACACTCCAGCACCTACAAGGGCCTGTTTTGTATGTGTAAGTGTTCTTCAGCTTCAGGGGTCCATGTTAACACATCAGTCATTGCTAAGGGGTTATCATACATCAATGCTTGTAAAGGGGCAGTTATTTTCGCATAATCTAAGATCCATGATCTGCAAAAATTCACTAGTCCTAAGAATGACATCATCTGCTTCTTTGTTTTTGGTTTTGGGGCTTCAAGCACTGCTGTTTTCTTCGACTCAGAATAGCTTTACCATTATGTGTCAGAACATGGCCCAGATAAACCACTTCCTGCTTCACCAGTTGCAGTTTGCTTTTGCTTAATTTATGGCCTTATGAGGCTAGCCAGTGTAGCAATGCTAGCGTGTCTGACCAACAATCTGCCTCTGTTTTTGACGCCATGAGGATGTCATCCACGTAGACGAGGATTTGACTTCCACACGGAGGTTTAAACTTAGCTAATGATGACATCATTACCTGAGAGAAGATTGTGGGACTCTCACAGTAGCCCTGAGGTAACCTTGTCCAGGTGTACCTCCGTCCTTGAAACGTAAATGCAAACCAAAACTGTCTGGATGTACTGGTACAGAGAAAAATGCATTGGATACATCTATCACCGTGTACCACTGATGTTCAGGGTTTAAGTCATTCAGCAGAGTGTATGGATCTGCGACTAAAGGAGACCTAGGGACCACTGCAGCGTTTACAACTTGCAGGTCCTGCACCATCCGCCAGCCGGTAGATGGTGGTGACTTCCTTACTGGAAATAGGGGTGTATTTACAGGAGACTCAGGACACTCTCTGATGACTCCTGCTTTAAGCAGTGAGTTAAATATCGGAACAATACCCTCCTGTGCATCAGTTTTAAGGGGATATTGTCTCTGAAATGGTCTATAATCTGATTTAGGGATTATTTTTACAGGTTCTGCTCCTTTTATAAGACCTACATCCGTAGGTCCTTCCGACCATAATTCAGGGGGAAGCTCTTTCAGCTTCTCCTCTTCCTCCTGCGTGAGGATGATGTTTTCTTCTCATGAACTCTGGTCTGTGAGGTGCGTTGCTGGATGTGTCAGCAACCATGTTTTAAGGGGAATGCGCCACACCTGGAACTGATCATTAAAATCAACCTCACCCTTAGGCCTATAGGGCAGGCTGCTCCAGTGTTTTACGTCACATCCCAAATCTTGCCATCTTTTCTTAAGCGGTTTAGCAATAGAAACATGTGGTACAGAACCTGACACTTTGAATAGCGCTGCTGCTTTGGTGGAAAGGCTTCCTGCCGTGCAGACAGCTGTCTGACCACACACATATAGGTGCATAATTACAATCATTTGTGGATCTTTAAGTTTAACAAACTTCTCTGCATATCTTGATGTGCCGTGTGAGTCTGATTTACAGATCTCACCAATGCGCTCCACGTGCATGGTTACATGCAGGTCAGTTTGATTGTGGAGCTGGGCTTCAGGCTGGAAGTATGACAGAGCTTTACCATATAACATAGTGATTGGGTCAGAGAATGGAGGGGGCTGCTTTTCAGGAATGTCGAGTGACCAGTATTTACTGCACGTCCCTCCTTCCCTTACCACAGATTAACCATTCTATCTACAGACCACATCCCTTCGGCTGTGGTACGAATCATCAACTGAAGCTGAGAGATAAGATCTCTTCCTAATAGATTTACGGGACATGTGGTGGAGATCACGAAAGGGGCTTTAAGTGTGATTCCACTCACAGGGTCACAAACATCTACAGGAACTGACATTCTTTCTTTAGTTACGAGACCATTTGCTGATCTCACAAAAATCTGTGTAGAAGTTGGTGCCAGGGCTATTGGATCTCTAATTACTGATTTACCTGCACCCGTGTCTACTAAAAATGTTAAAGAATTGCCTAACACGGTCAGTTGTATTTCTGGTTTGCCTTCAGCAAACAGGAAGACGGTTTCTAAGTCTAAAACATCTTCTAAATCTTCTTTTTCAAATTGGTCAAATTTTGTGCCCTGATTTGTTTTAATTTTTGTGACATCTTTTTCCAGTTCTAGTCATTGTTGAGGTGGATTAGAACCTTGCTGCTGTCCTCTATTGTATCTCTGGTCACGTTGTTTCTTTCTGCAATCATGTTCCCAGTGTCCATAATTTTTACAATAATGACACTGATCTTTTTCAGGGGAGTTGCCTCCTCCTCCCCTTCCGCCTCGGCCTCGCCCACGTCCACGGCCTCGGCTTGGGAAAGGATTGGCATTGAAAAACATGCCTGTTAATTGTTCTTACTCTTTTGGCATTGTCTTTCAGCATGCATAGCATGTTGTTCATAGCGGCCTAGGTTACAAGTTCCGAAATCAACTAACTGTCTCTCTACCCAGGTTTTTATCTCTGATTTTGATCCCCCATGTATAGCTTGCTTTAACTGCTGTTGGTAGGGACCTTCTGGTTCTTCCGCATACGGAATTCCACTATTTTTCCGGAACACATCTTTCATTCTCATGCTATAGTCTTCAAAACTTTCGTCAGTCTTTTGTCTCGTGGCCGTAATGGCGCTGTAGTCAGCTCGTCTAGTAAAAGTAGTTCGCATGCGCTCGTACAGTCTGTCAAGTCTGTCATCTAGTTCTTGGCTGCCAGGCTGCCATGGTCGTTGAGTGGCTGGATCCACTGGGACCCAATCTCCTCTAACAGTGCCCCATTTTTTGCCATTAACGCACATGAGGACTTGCTGGGTTTCAGTACCATTAGTATGATAACTTCTTAGTAACTGTCTTATGTCTTACGTCCATTTGGGGCGAGGTTATGTCATCACAAGCTTTTTTACAGTCTTCTGGAGTCCAGGTTCTATACACCAAGATAGTAGGATCTTGACCCTGCACACCGGCTTGTGGGTTTGCAACCTGGATCAGTGGGTACATCTGCACAGTGTTGTCCTGCATGTGGTAATTTCTGTACTGGGCTCCCGATGGAGAGGGGCCCAAAAAAGGATTAGTGTTTGGAGCAAGGGGGGCTAAGGCGCGGGCGGGTCCAATGGGACCGCCTGAGGAGGAGCTAGTGGAACAGGAGGTGGAGGAACATACGGAGGAGGCACATTTATCAATTGACTTCTGCCTCCTGTTTCGTTGTCCTCCGCCCTCACGTACGCACTCAGCGATGGGTATAAGGAGTTCTTATTTTTCTCTTCTTTTTCTCTTCTTTTTCTCTTTTTCGTTTCTCTTTTTCTTGATTTTGTTTTTCTCTTCTATATTTTGATTCAGTGAGCCAGAGATGACATTGTGCCAACCCCACATTTACTTTTGGATGTTTCTTTCCATATTCTATTAAATCTTCTCTTAATTTTATAATATTGCCTGGCTTGCCTAAGTTACCATCCCAATCAAACTTAGTCACCCACAGCTGAACATATGAGCATGAACCTGGATATTTGTCTTCCATGTGTTTACATGATGCTGGGATTTCGAATTCAGCACCTTTTGTGGAATGTTGGTTGCCCATGTTTGCACTTTATTTATCAGTTTTTATGTATTTGGTGGAGATTCTGATCTCCCGACTGAACAACCTCAATCCCTACTGGATATATAGTTCAGTCCCTCCGCCGTGGCCTTATAACCCCTCTTTTTTAATCAGGAGAGTATACACCAAGCTTCTACCTCCGAGGAGGCGGGTGTATCTTGCCTCTGCTTCTCTCCCGATGACCAGGCAGGTAATACAGTGGTATATTCCGTGTAGCGCTTTTTGTGTCTTATACTCACTCCGTTGTCTCTATGGGTTTGTTTTGGTGCCTTCTTCCCGTCACTGGAGATGGTCGCCCTGGGAGGGAGGATGAAGACCGGCCTTCCGTCAACTCGTGATGAAAGGTCTTTCAATTCGGACGTCTTTTGACTCCGGCTGTGCGCAGACTTCGGCGTTCGGTCGTCCCACGGCGCTCCTCTCCAGGTCTTGGGATCCGGCTCGAAGGACCAAATTTTGTGAGGGTGAAGTTTTGATCACCCGCGCTGTTCGTTCACTAGACTCAGAGTAATAATTCTTCTCACAATCCTCCGCTGTGTCATCGACATCTGCCGCAAGCTGGACGAGGGCAAGTACCTGATCCTGAAGGACCCCAACAAGGTGAGGCCCTGCCCGACCTGAGAAGCTGCCAGCAGGGGGCGCACTGGGAGCTAACGGCTTCATTCTGCTCCTGCAGCAAGTGATCCGGGTGTACAGCCTGCCCGATGGGACCTTCAGTTCTGATGAAGAAGAGGAGGAGGAGGATGAAGACGAAGAAGAGGAGGAGGAGGAAGGTGAGAACGCTGAACATTTTAAATGGACAAAAATGACATTTTGAACGCGTCACAAAAGCGGAATGTTTTTCATTTCAGACGAGGACAATTGAAGGACTCGGTGACCAGCAGCCTTCATCATCATCGTCACCGGATTTTGCAGCATCAAACCGAGTTCAAACTCATCTGAGGTTTATTTTAATTCTGCCAACGTGAACCATCATCAAACTCCAGATGATTCCTTTCCACCTTGAATAAAACCTGAATTGGCCACCTGAGATTTTTACTTTCAACTCTTTTTTACTTCAACTTTTTTATCTAAAAATCAACTGCAAACATTAAAATGATTCATTTTTCTTTAAATATAATTTTTAGTATTTTTCTGACTGACTTTTATTAGTTTTTATTCACAAGATTCCAATATTTTCCAGCACGAACAGCTCAGGAGAATCCTGTCGTATCTGGTCGATCGCGATGATGCTCAACTGTTCTGGGAACCTTTAAAATCAAAGAAAAGGACGTTTAGATTGTGAAATTCATTTATTCATCGTATAACTGAGACACCAGGTAAGAGGACGGGAGGTCGTGGAGCTGGGCGACGCCTGAGGCGGCTCCTCGGAGAGTGAGGTGTCCACTGGTCCCCGTCCCAACCACCCTCCGACAGAACGGATCACCCTGGCGATCACTCGCACCACCAGCTCTTCCTCGTCCTCCAGCATCTTTACATCCTCGTTGAAAGGGGCTCGGGTGACACCTCAGTCCGACCCAAGTGGAAAACTGGGTCTCCTGTTCCTGCAAAGTACATCAAGAGGGCGGTTCTGAAGCAGATCAGTTCCTGTCCAGAGACGACCTCCTTGACCCAAGGGTGGCACCTCCATGGAAACGGCCCAATTGTCTGGCAGAGACACTCCAAAGGCCCCAACATCTGCTCAGTCTTTGGTTCTCATGTTGCATGTTTCAGGTCAGCCGACGGCTCCTCACCTGCTCACTGGGGTCCCCCAAGGATCGGTACTGGGGCCGCTGCTCTTTGCCGAATACGCAAACTCGCTGGGGCAAATCATGATTTATTTATTTTTTATATCACAGCTATGCAGACGACACCTAGCTGTACTTGTCGTTACCCCCGGAAGACCCTTCGGTCTCAGACAAAATCTCAACCACCTCCAGCCTTTGACCTTGCTAAAAGTGAGCTCCTGGTTTTCCTGGTCAACCGATCCATCCATTACAACACTGACATCAACAATGACACCTTGTCTCTTGCTCCTTCCAAGGATGTTGGAATCTTGGAGTCAGGCTTGATGATCAGCTGACCTTTTCTGATCATGTAGCCTCATTCAACATCAGACAAATCTGGCCATTCCTAACCCCACATGCACCCCAGCTGCTGCTACGACCATGGTGATCTCAAACGCTGACGACTGCGTGGGACTTCTACCAGGAACACGTGGTGAAGCTGATTTGGTTGGTCTAGAATGTGGTGGTTCGTCTGGTCTTCAAGCAACCAAAGCGGGTCCACATCACCCCACCACTGATGGAGCTTCAATGTTTGTTCTGCTCCCTCCATCTCTACTGTCATCATCTCTACTTTCATCCCTCTTCTCTCACTCTCCACAGCTCTGGTGGTAGTTGAAACAGGTAGTTTAGGACTGTAAGCTAGTAGTTTATTCACGTTGTTCTCAGCTCCATGGTGGCTTCATTGTGTCCCTGACTGTACTGAGGACAGAAGGGTCTCTAAATGACAAACTATCAAACAAAAGATGGAATATTTCAGATTTATTTGGAAGATAGACAGACAGTAAAACCTTTCTCATATAGATTAATCACAATTCATAGATCTGAAGAAAAGTTACAAAGAGCTCAACGGCACCTCACAACAGCAAAACGACTGGACTCACGGACGTGCAAGAAGCTCCAGGAAGGGTCTCAACACAGAAAGGAACAGTCAGGTGTGGACATGGGTAACAGGTAACAGGGACTAAATGTGATAAAGGCTCATCTGAATTCTGCTGCAGGAGGAGGATTATTCAGCTCCTCTTGCAGAACTTCAAATTAACAGAGAAAAGATTTAAGATATCTGGATGGTGATGATTGATGCTAAAAACCTGCTTGGGGTCTTGGGTCTCCTCAGTGGTTGGGATCTAAGAGGGATCTGGACTCCTCCTCAGAACGGCGGCCAGGATAAAATGGGGTGTCCAGGGCGGCCAGGTGTATCTTCATCCTCTCCTGACCTTCTTTCTGGCTCTCGTAGATCTTCTCCCATGACGTCATCTGTGAGCGCCACAGTGCAGCTCTGGCTGTAAAGAACTTCACCAGCTCGGACTTGCTGCCTTTGGCTAAACTGAGGCCGTCTTTGACGATGAAGAAAACATCGATGCCGACGAACAGAGCGTTGAGTGCAATGAAGCCGACTCTGGCTGCCCTGGCGAATCCTGCAGCTCCTCGGGCCGCTGCCTGGCCGATATCTGGGATATCTGAGACCAATTTACTGGCTCCTCTAGCTCCCTGCATCACGAACCGACCAACACCTGTGATCAACTCTTCATAATTGAACATTCTAAAAGTAGAAACTGTATCAACAAGTTCCTTAAGTCATCAGCGGTTTTCTTAAGTGAATCCAGCTCTACGGCCACCTTGGCTATCGCTTCAGCAAATTCTTCTAGAGTCGTTCCCTTCGTGCCGACTTTTTCCAGACACTCGTAAAGAACTCCTGCATCCTTCATGAAGTCCTCAAGCGTTTTGCTGGCTTTATTTTTTTCCCTCTTGTTTACACCCAACTCGGTGAGGGTGGTGACAATGCTGTTGACTCCACTGGTGACTCCGAGGCTGATCCCAGCTATGGTCAGACCCAGAGACAATCCTGCAGTTACAGGACTCAAAGCCAAGCCCACAATGCTCATCACACCACCAACTGCCCCCACTGAGCTGCCTGCTATGCTGGAGATCCTGGCCCCCTTGTGCATCCTATCCATCTGACCAGTGCTCTCATCCAGTTTATCTAGAAACTCCAACATCCTGTCTCTCCGCTCATCAAACTCCTGGAGGAAGGTCGACGACAGATCGTCCTGAAACATGAACGCAATTCTGAAGTTCTGGTTCAACCTGACGAAGAGAAAAGTAAAGTCAGCCAGGGTGAACGTGCACAGCTGTGAATGCGAACTGTACTTTAACTTTGAATCGGTGTCTTTTTCTGTGCTTCTAAGCTGATTTCCTGTTGAGGTTTTACCTGATAGAATGTAGCTGTTTGATGTGAGTCAGCATCTCCTGGATGTCGTCTTCAGACAAATCCACCGGCAGCTCTACGTTGGTTTCTGTGCTCCTTGGTGGACGCCAATCACTGAAAGAGCTGCGACGCAGAAACACCATGAAGTTAGCATCATGCTAATGCTCTGAGACACACCGCATATGATCCATCTCTCCATCTGGGTTAGGAGATCTGTTTCAGACTCTGTGGTGCTTCAACTTTGACATTTTTATTTATTTATTTTTTACCTTTTTTCCATCTTGTCACACATCAGCTGGCTGATGATCATGTATTTGTTCAGCTGGATGAGCAGCACTTCCAAGTTTTGCAGTTGAGGAACAAAGAAGTCGTCTGTGTCCAGCATGAACATCAAGCGGAGAGGGCAGGTTTGCTGAGCGGCAGTGATGATGTCCTGAACCAAATCCAGGCTGATCCCAGGGGGAAGGTGCAGCATGTTGTTGTTCTCCCTGAAGACGTGAAGGGAGGTGAAGGCCAGCTTCTCCAAACCATCCAGGAAATCATTAAGTTCCATCAGGCCGTTGAGAGTGGTCTTCAGCACCTCTGCCAGCTCCTCCTCCAGCGCTGCAAACTTCTCCTTCTTGGCTCTTTCTTTGATGTCCAACATCATTTCTATCTCCATCCCCCTCCCCAGGATCCAGCTGGAGATCCTGCTAGAGAAGCTTTTCACCATGTTGATGTGTTTCAGCGTATTTGTGGCGTAGCGACCCAAGACGGCCTGAAGATCTTTTCTGGAAGACAAAAGCAGCATTTCTGAAGGCGACCCAGCAGTTGAGGTCGGTTCTCCACAGCAAACAGTCAAACCTTCTCAGTGCATTCATCTCTACTCCAAATTTATTTAAAACATTACACGTGAATTCTTGATCAGCCTGCTTTAAAATCACACGATCAATCAGTAACGTTTATGTTGACTGACTCGTTCAGCACCAGATCCTGAAAACTTCCTGTTTGAGACTCGTTTAATCCTGCTGAAGGCCCGTAACATCGCCTTCCGATCGGGGGATGCACAAACCTACAGCACAGCCAGAGCTAACCTGAAGCGGGGGATATGGAAGAAAGCAAGAAACAAACGACTACAAGCTGAAGGTAGAAGGGCACTTCTCCAACTCCAACCCCCGATCTATGTGGCAGGGCATTCAGGTCATCAGCAACTACAAGCCCACCAATGCCTCTCCCCCTCAACTGACATCTCCTTCCTCAATGAGCTAAACAACTTCTATGCTCGGTTTGAGAAGGACAATCAAGAACAAGCGAGCAAGGTAGAGCTGACTGCTGGCCACCAACCCTTAACTTTCTCTACCACTGATGTCAGAGCGGAACTGAGCAGGATCAATCCACGCAAAGCTGCGGGCCCCAATGGCATCCCTGGACGCGTGCTCAGAACTTGTGCTGCGGAGTTAGCAGGGGTCCTGACGGACTTATTCAATCCATCCCTGGCTCATGCAGTTGTGCCGACCTGCTTCAAATCCACCTCCATCGTGCCAGTACCAAAACATTCCACCCCAGCTTGTCTCAATGACTATCGTCCAGTAGCACTCACTCCTATTAACACAAAGTGCTTAGAGCAGCTGGTCTTGGGACAACTAAAATCCTGTCTCCCCCCAACCCTGGACCCCCATCAGTACGCCTATCGTAAGAGCAGGAGCACAGAAGATGCAGTCTCCACAGCACTGCACTCTGTCCTCTCTCACCTGGACAATAATGACACATACGCCCGAATGCTGTTCATAGACTTCAGTTCAGCATTTAACACTGTCATCCCCTCCAAGCTGATAACCAAACTAAGGGATCTGGGCATCAGCACCTCCATCTGCAACTGGTTACTGGACTTTCTGACCAATAGACCACAACATGTGCAGTTAGATCATCACTGCTCCCCTACCCTCACTGTAAACACCGGAGTACCACAGGGCTCTGTGATGAGCCCATTCCTCTACTCCCTGTTCACCCACGACTGCAGAGCTCTACATGGTTCCAACACCATCATCAAGTTCGCAGATGACACCACGGTGATTGGCCTCATCAAGGATAATGATGAGTCAGCTTACAGGGAGGAGGTGGACCGCTTGGCTACGTGGTGCCACAACAACAACCTGCTGCTCAACACCAATAAAACTAAAGAACTCGTCCTGGACTTCAGGAGGAAGACGGACATCCACCCACCCATCCACATCAACGGAGCAGCGGTGGAGTGTGTGTCCAGCTTCAAATTCCTGGGGATCCACCTCTCACAGGACCTCACCTGGACGACTAACTGCTCCAGTTTGGTGAAGGAGGCTCACCAGCGTCTCTTCTTCCTGAGGACTCTGAAGAAACACCACCTCTCTTCAGACATCCTGGTGAACTTCTATCGCTGCACCATCGAGAGCATCCTTACCAGCTGTATTATGGTCTGGTATGGGAACTGCTCTGCCTCAGACCGGAAGGCATTGCAGAAGGTGGTGAAGACCGCCCAGCGAATAGCTGGAGCTTCTCTTCCTGCCATCGAGGACATATACAGGAGGCGCTGTCACAGGAGGGCCAAGAAGGTCACTAAAGACTCCTGTCACCCAGCGCATGGACTGTTCACCCTCATGCCCTCTGGGAGGCGCTACAGGAGCCTCCGGACAAAAACCAGCAGGTTCAGAGAAACAGCTTCTTCCCCACTGCTGTCTCCCTGCTGAACTCCGACCCCTCTCACTTTACCTCCCTTCAGGCACAATAACCCCGTCTGGACTGACTGATTGTACATTCACGCTATTTGCACTGATTACATCTGTTACAATAATTGCACTATTTACATCTGTTATTTGCACTATTTACATCTGTTATTTGCACTATTTACATCTGTTATTTGCACTACCCACATCCGGTTATTTGCACTGCTTTCCATACTTTGCACATTTTTACCATATTTTATCATTATTGTATAGTTAAAACATTCACATAGTTAAAAACTGCATAAATAACCTCTATTGATCCTGTAGGAAATTCAGCACCATAGTTACAGCCTGTTTATATATTTATCTTGGTTGCAAAGACTTTTATATACCCTTTACATATCTGTGAACTCTGTAAATACAAACATATAGATTGATATCATAAACATATATCATTGTGTGTATATATTGTATATACCCATCACAGTTTTATTCGCTACTTAAGCACTTCTGGTTAGATGCTAACTGCATTTCGTTGCCTTGTACTTGTGACATGTGTAATGACAATAAAGTTGAATCTAATCTAATCTAATCTAATCTAATCTAATTTCAGTTTCATTTTGAGTCAAACCTGCAGCAACACACACTTGTACTTCTATCTTTGTGAGGACATTCATGGACATAATCATTAGCCAGGTCCCCACCCGAACCATAACCATCACATCTAATCTGCGACCCCTGACCCCTGACCTCTACATGAACCCTGTTCTAACCTCAGCCTTAAAATGGGGTCCTAACGTTTGGGCCAACATAGCAGCATATGTCTCAAACACGAAGGAAATATCTAAAATAAAAGTTGTGCGATTGTCCTGAACAGTCGCGTCTTGTTTGGTTTGAACGCCTTTTATAAAAGTTTGTTGTCTCGTTCATCTAATGACACTTCATCAATCTGTCATTGCGATAATAAAGCTGCAACAACAATTCAGGTGTTATACGTGCCTTCCTGGTTTTAGTCTTGTTACTGCTCCCTCTTTAACGGCTTCCTTTTAAAGGTATTCTGGTATAAATGCAGTTAAAACAAATGGGATTGAATCGGAATAAAATCGCTCGCCAACGTGCGCAAAAGCTTTTTCAAGTTCTTTGATTCGAAAAAAGAAACGCGGAGCAAATGAAAGTCAGCTTTGGTGGATTCACGGAAGCTTCTGCGAGGTTTGGTTGCGTTTTTAAAGAATCTTTCAGAGAGTTCACCTGGTGGACTCCATGTTCCTCCTCTGATGGCAGAAGATCCCCTGAAGACCTGACGATCAGATGGGATCAGTGGTCGATCCTAAACCGATCAGGTTTAACTGTCAGCCTGTTTACAAGGGACTGGTTACTTTCTCTTTCACTCTCTCGCGTGACGCCTCAGCTTCAACACAATTGACCTTCAGATGTTTTCCTCTTTTATTGCATCACGTGACTTTGAGAGCTTCTGCTGGGCGTTTGTCTTTTCCTTTTCTTCCTTTTTATAGTCTCCATAAGTGACGTTTTGTCCACTGACGGATCTCCAAACCGGATCTTTTAAGCTTGCTCTTTAGCGCCCCCTCTGGCGACCCTCGGTCAGCACGTGTCTCCAGTGACTGCAGGTAAGAGACTAAAGTCACCCCCATTAGAAAGATTTAATCAGCCACACCTGGATCTGTAGCACCAGGATCAGATCTCTGTGGTGAGAAACGTTTTATTTTAGTTTAATAATCCAGGTTAAACTTTCATATTTGTCATTAGTTTTTGTTTTCAGTTGTGATGTGATGTTTAAACTCCTCCTTGTAAAGCTGACTCTGACTGAAAAACACCTCTCTGAGCCTCCCACTACACCTGTAGGGCCTGCACTGCTTCACTGGTGGCCCCTGGGTGCAGCAGACCCACCAAATCCTTCTAACACTGTATTTTCACCCCCTCCTTCATCCACATTTACTGAAGCACCATAATAGGGCCAGGAGATTAGTGTCACATCTGGATCTGTAGCACCAGGATAAGATCTCTGTGGTGAGAAAAGTTTTATTTTAGTTTAATAATCCAGGTTAAACTTTCATATTTGTCATTGCGTCACTTCCTGTCTTCTCAATCGTTCGTTGATTGCATTGTGAACGGGGTGCTGTATTCACTTAATATTAAACACTTGGTGTGTTGTATTCACTTTACTTAAAATTTTGAACACTTGGGACATTCTAGTCGCCTGATATCAACAGTGAGAAACAACCCATATTAAACAAATACAGGGCTTCGCCGATTATTAGCGTTAGCATGGCTTCACTGTCTATTTCACCCGGTGTCTTTGTCTGTTCAGTGTGTGAAATGTTTAGTTACTCCCATTAGAAAGATTTAATCAGCCACATCTGGATCTGTAGCACCAGGATAAGATCTCTGTGGTGGGAAAAGTTTTTATTTAGTTTAATAATCCAGGTAAAACTTTCATATTTGTCATTAGTTTTTGTTTTCAGTTGTGATGTGATGTTTAAACAGCAGGGGGCGACAAACTCCACAGACAGGCTGGATGGCGCTTTCACACACACACACGCACACGCACTAACGCACACACACGCGTGCGTCTTTTTAAAACGTCACCAGAGGAAGAGGAGCGGAGCCTCTCCAGACTGACATTCCTGCTCTTCTCCGCGGGCGGACACAGATGGAGGCCGGCCTGTCTGCTGACATCGTGACCGCAGCAGCGGCTCCGGATCTCTGACTCTCCTGGTTGTTGTGTAATATCCCTCTTCTCTCTTTATTTAATTCTGCTTCCTGCGTGCGCCCGCATCTGAGCAGAGAGAGAAGAGGAGGAGGAGGAAGAGGAGGAGGAGGAGGAGAACATTCATCAGAATTTATTCCCTTTTTCTTCCTCTTTCATGGCGCCCGGGCTGAAGGCGCGGGTCCGGCCAGGGTGTGATTCGGCCCCGGCGCGTCTGTCCATCCACGGCAGCAGCAGCAGCATCTCCGGCCGCGGCAGCACACGCACACGCACGCGCTCTTCGCCCTCTTCCTGCCGGCTCCATGTCGAGTGATGGTCGGCGTGTTTTGCCGGATGCTGTCCGCTCTCCCCGGATCACCGACGGACCGACCTCCTCTGTGCGCAGACCCCTGTTTTCGGAGAGAAGCCCCCCAGAGCTATAGGGCTCCTTATGGAAACTGGGGACCAGAATTTTAGGAAGAAGGAGAACCCGTGCGTTTCATTTGGATTTTCGTTCTCTTCTTGCGTTCCTACTCGAACGATTTGATTTGCTCCAAACTGGCCGACAGAACTTGAATCAACATCAATCAGCATAAAATACAAGAGCGGTAAATGAGTTGCAGGGCGTTGCTGGGCGTGGCCTAACCACTCCTGGAACCCCGCCCATAATCATAATGACTTTCCAGCCTTGATGCATGTGAGCCAAAACCGATGGATTTGGCTCCTCTAAGAATTTTCTAGAGGTGAAAGCGAGTCAGAGAGAGCGATGAGATGAAGCTCCACAGGATGTCCAGGAGACGATGTCCAGGAGACGAACCCAGAAGGTCTGATGATGGCAGACTTCACCGAAGGGATGGAGATCGAGAGGACAAAGATGGAGCAGAGGATGAGGAGGGTGGAGTAGAGACAGGTCCTAGGTGGTCATGAGATACTTCAGGCTGGACAGGTTCAGCTCAGGGGATCAGGTAGACAAGTAGGTAAGAACTTAGTGTGGGAGGAGACAAGGGACCTGGTGGAGGAATAAGGAAGTTGGACCGTAGTCGGGGAAAAGGGGTGGAAGACGGCCAGGACAGAAGAGAGAGGACAGGAGTTCAGGAGATACAGCATAAGGAGAAGGGCAAGGTGACAAAGGTCAAACAAAGGGTGCGTGATGACTTGTCTGCTAGGATGGACAATTAGGAGATGAGAAAGAATCACAGGTCTCAGAAGGAGAGTTGGAGATGTGAGAAGGTGCCGCAGGTAAGAATGATCACGATTGAGATGGAGATGTGCATGACGGGAAGATCGACGGAGAACTCTGAGGACCTGAAGAATGAGGAAAATAAGAGAGAGCAAAGAGCAGAAGATGTAAATGTTGTGGAGCTGGAAGTAGCAATAGTGGTCCTGATGAGCTACCTGTGGAGGTCTGGAAGTGACAATTAGACACTTCCAACAACCTGAATAGGTTGTGAAGATGTCTGAGGAACCAATGAGAAGAAGCTCTTGAAGAATAAGAGACCTGCAGAGTTGTGGCACCTACAGAGGAATAAAGTGGATGATCCACATGATGAAGCTGAGGTGAAGAGCAGCAGAAGCCAGAATGATGATTTGGGAGCAGCAGGACGGAGTCACACCAAGAAAGAGGACAGAGACATATGCTGGAGTGGACCAGGACATGGAGGACAGCTGTAGGACAGTAGGGAGGAGAACGGTGGAGGGAGGACTGCACCAGCCATCAGCTGAGCCTCGTCTTGTTGCTCTGGACAGATGAGGTCAGGCAGGACTCTCCATGGACTTTGATGTTTGCAGATGATCCTGAGGTGTGCAGAGAGAGCAGGTGGGGGAGGAGCTAGAGGTGGAGGAGGAGCTAGAGGTGGAGGTGGGGGAGGGGCTAGATGTGGGGGAGGAGCTAGAGGTGGAGGAGGAGCTAGAGGTGGAGGTGTGTCCTGGAGAGGAGGCAGACGCTGAAGTTCCAGGGAGGAGAGATGAAGAAGCTGGAGCTTCTCTTTGGGAGGAACATGGAGAGGATCAGCAATGATCAGCACGGGTTAGATGTTTGGAGGTGAGGCCAGAGAGGCCAGGCTGAGGTGCTGTGGACATGTCCAGAGGAGGGACAGGGGAGGAGGTCCACATCTCAGACACTGACGTTTGTCTCCTGGACGGGCGATCTTGTCTTTCAGGGTTCAGAGCGCTACAAGTTTCCAAACTCAAACCCTTTTGTAGAGGAGGACATGGACCAGAGCGAGGTGGCGTCTGTCGCCTACAGGTGAGGCGCTGGTCTCGGGGGGGGGATGATGGCGGCGTCAGAACGGCTGAAGCTCTGCTCGTGTGCTCAGGTACCGTCACTGGAAGCTCGGCGAGGACATCGACCTGATTGTTCGCTGCGAGCACGATGCCGTGATGACTGGCGCCAAGGGAGAGGTGTCCTTCATCAACGTCAAGACCCTGAACGAGTGGGACTCCAGGGTGAGGGCTTATACACCGGTTACCATGGAAACCTTGTGTGTTGGCAGCAGGCCAAACAAATTCCAAGCAAACTTTCAGAGACACATTTCTCAGATGTGCCCGAGTACCTGGTGGGAGGTGCAGTAATGTCCCTCTTGTTTACCGGCCAGTACTGCAACGGCGTGGACTGGCGTCAGAAGCTGGACTCTCAGAGGGGGGCCGTCCTGGCCACCGAGCTGAAGAACAACAGCTACAAGCTGGCCCGCTGGACCTGCTGCGCCATGCTGGCTGGATCAGAGTACCTGAAGCTGGGGTGAGAGGCGCACACACACACACACACACACACACACACACAGAGGCCTCAAGATGGAACCTTCCGCAGGTACGTGTCTCGCTACCACGTGAAGGACTCGGCCCGCCACGTCATCTTGGGCACGCAGCAGTTCAAACCTAACGAGTTTGCCAGCCAGATCAACCTGAGCATGGAGAACGCCTGGGGGATCCTGTGAGGGTGAAGTTTTGATCACCCGCGCTGTTTGTTCACCAGACTCAGAGTAACCACGCAAACAACAGGAGTTCCTTGCAAGGGAGAGTCGAGCAGCAGTTCAAGCTTCCTCTGTCAACTCTGTTCGTCTGCTGCTCGCTCACCTCTTTTATTGGTGCAAACAGAATGGGTGTCCCAACAGGATTTCATAACTCATTGTCTTCTTAACAAACTTCTCTAATCTTGACCAACAGGATACATCTGGGTGCTGGGCTTGGTTGTCAGCAGCTTCAGCACCTTTACGAAACACTCTCATGTTCTTCTTTTCTTCCTCAAACACTCAAAATCTACATACAATAGCATTTAAAGATAATACTAATAACAACAATAACAATAATTCTTCTCACATTTCCCTCCTGTTTATCGTTAAATGCGTCTAGATTTTCATCATCAGTATCACATCTTTACATTTTCATGAAATTTCAATGCATTACGTCATTTTCCTAGAGACACATTTCTTACACTCAGAGTTCAACATGGGTACAGCTTAAGACATTTTGAACAGTTCTTTTACATCTTGGATTACGTTGATCCATTCTTCTTCCGATTCCTCTTCATCGTCGTCCAGTAGAGATCGTTCTTCCACCTGCAGCAAAGTACCAGTAACAACTGATCCCACGAGCTGGCCAATGCAACCCCGAACAAGAGGTACTACACAACCCTGATTACCTCCCTCCTGTCGGAAGTTCCAAAGGCCGAAACTCACGAGTCCTGCCGTCACAGCACTCACCACAATCAGGAAGAACAACTTCATTTCCTTTTTAACTCTTCTTCACAGGTTCCGACGGGGTTCAGCCGTTGCTGGGCCTATACAGGCCGTCAGCCGTTTACGGAGAGTCCGCCACTGCTCCCTCGCCTTCACCTGGAAGAATCTTCTGTTTCTTACAATGGGAAAGGTGTATCCACGACAGTTTCCCGTCCACTCGAACTTCAGTCTTTGTGGTCAGCTGTACTTGATAAGGACCTTCCCATCTAGGCGTGTTCCACCTCTTTCGCACAAACTTCTTCACCCACACGTAGTCGCCCGGTTGAATGGGTTCCTGGGGGGTGGAATCTGTGGAAGACACAGGACTAGGCAGAACATTTACAGCATTCACACATCGGTTGAGTAACATTTTTTTCAGATAATCTGCTATTGTTTCCTCAACATGTTCTAGCTCATTTGTCGTTGCAAAGTATGGTAGGCAATAAGGCCGCCCATATAATGCTTCAAAAGGTGTGATGCCTGTTTTCTTGTGTGGTGTTATGTGCATCCATAATTTCACCAGGTTGAGACAAAACATCCAGTTCTTTCCTGTCTCATCCATACACTTCTTCAGTCTGTTCTTGATAGTACCATTGACTCTTTCAACCAATCCTGCACTCTGAGGTTGGTATGCGCAGTGATTCTTCAAATCAATGTCCAAAGTTACTCCTACAGTTTTCACTATCTCATTTACAAAATGGCTTCCATTGTCGCTCCAGATGACCTTCGGAATGCCAAACCTGGGAATGATTTCTCTACATAGGACTTTTGCCACTGTTAGTGCATCTGCTTTTGCCGTGGGGAAAATTTCTACCCATCTAGTAAATCCATCTAACACTACTAGACAATATTGTTTACCTTCACATGGTGTTAGCTGAATAAAATCTAGAAAAACTGTGTGAAATGGATGATTTGGCAATGGTGTAGTGCCTGCAGGGGCCTTAAGGGCTCCCTGTGGGCTGTGTTTTACACAAATAACACATTGTGAACAAAAAATTTTTAAGTATGTATGAAGTCCTATAGTGTAATAATGTTCATTAACCATCTGTACCATCCCTCCTGTTGAGACATGGCATGGCCCATGGCTCACTAATGCTGCCCATTTATGCATATTCCGGGGAAGGATTGGCTTGTTTCCTATGGTTAATAGTCCTTTGTCATCCAGTTTGGCTCCTCGCTTCTTCCACGTGGCCTTTTCCTTTTCTGGAGCACTTTGTTGCATTTCTTTCAGAATATCATTATCTGCAGGTTCTAGGCTAAATGATTCTTCCTCATCATTATCAAGAAGTGTGTTGTTATTTGCTGCAGCCTTTGTGGCTCTGTCAGCAAAGGCATTGCCTTGTGAGACTGCGTCTGTGTTGTTAGTATGTGCAGTGCATTTACATACAGCTATTTTGCATCGCATCCCAAGTCTTGCCATCTTTTCTTAAGCGGTTTAGCAATAGAAACATGCGGTACAGAACCTGACACTTTGAATAGCGCTGCTGCTTCGGTGTAAAGGCTTCCTGCCGTGCAGACAGCTGTCTGACCACACACATATAGGTGCATAATTACAATCATTTGTGGATCTTTAAGTTTAACAAACTTCTCTGCATAGCTTGATGTGCTGTGTGAGTCTGATTTACAGATTTCACCTATGCGCTCCACGTGCATGGTTACATGCAGGTCAGCTTGATTGTGGAGCTGGGCTTCAGGCTGTAAGTATGACAGAGCTTTACCATATAACATAGTGATTGGCTCAGAGAATGGAGGGGGCTGTTTTTCAGGAATGTCGAGTGACCAGTATTTACTGCACGTCCCTCCTTCCCTTACCCACAGATTAACCATTCTATCTACAGACCACATTCCTTCGGCTGTGGTACGAATCATCAACTGAAGCTGAGAGATAAGATCTCTTCCTAACAGGTTTACGGGACATGTGGTGGAGATCACGAAAGGAGCTTTAAGTGTGATTCCACTTACAGGGTCACAAACATCTACAGGAACTGACATTCTTTCTTTAGTTACGAGACCATTTGCTGATCTCACAAAAATCTGTGTAGAAGTTGGCTTTAGGGCTATTGGATCTCTAATTACTGATTTACCTGCACCCGTATCTACTAAGAATGTTAAAGAATTGCCTAACACGGTCAGTTGTATTTCTGGTTTGCCTTCAGCAAACAGGAAGATGGTTTCTAAATCTAAAACATCTTCTAGGTCTTCTTTTTCAAATTGGTCAAATTTTGTGCCCTGATTTGTTTTAATTTTTGTGACATCTTTTTCCGGTTCTAGTCATTGTTGAGGTGTATTAGAACCTTGCTGGTGCCCTCTATTATATCTCAGGTCACGTTGTTTCTTTCTGCAATCACGTTCCCAGTGTCCATAATTTTTACAATAATGACACCGATCATTTTCACGGGAATTGCCTCCTCCTCCCCTTCCGCCTCGGCCACGCCCACGCCCTCGGTCTCGGCTTGGGAGAGGATTGGCATTGAAAAACATGCCTGTTAATTGGTTCTTACTCTTTTGGCATTGTCTTTCAGCATGCATAGCATGTTGTTCATAGCGGCCTAGGTTACAAGTTCCGAAATCAACTAATTGTTTCTCTACCCATGATTTTATCTCTGATTTTGATTCCCCCATGTATAGCTTGCTTTAACTGCTGTTGGTAGGGACCTTCTGGTTCTTCCGCATACGGAGTTCCACTATTTCTCCGGAACACATCTTTCATTCTCATGCTATAGTCTTCAAAACTTTCGTCAGTCTTTTGTCTCGTGGCCGTAATGGCGCTGTAGTCAGCTCGTCTAGTAAAAGCAGTTCGCATGTGCTCGTACAGTCTGTCAAGTCGGTCATTTAGTTCTTGGCTGCCAGGCTGCCATGGTTGTTGAGTGGCTGGATCCACTGGGACCCAATCTCCTCTAACAGTGCCCCATTTTTTGCCATTAACACACATGAGGACTTGCTGGGTTTCAGTACCGTTAGTATGATAACTTCTCAGTAGCTGTCTTATGTCTTGGATGCACGACTCTACGTCCATTTAGGGCGAGGTTATGTCATCACAAGCTTTCTTACAGTCTTCTGGAGTCCAGGTTCTATACACCAAGATAGTAGGATCTTGACCCTGCACACCGGCTTGTGGGTTTGCAACCTGGATCAGTGGGTACATCTGCACAGTGTTGTCCTGCATGTGGTAATTTCTGTACTGGGCTCCCAATGGAGAGGGGCCCAAAAAAGGATTAGTGTTTGGAGCAAGGGGGGCTAAGGCTCCGGGCGGGTCCAATGGGACCGCCTGGGGGAGCTAGTGGAACAGGAGGTGGAGGAACATACGGGGGAGGCATGTTTATCAACTGACTCCTGCCTCCTGTTTCGTTGTCCTCCACCCTCACGTACGCACTCAGCGATGGGTATAAGGAGTTCTTATTTTTCTCTCTTTTTTCTCTTTTTTTTTTCGTTTCTCTTTTTCTTGATTTTGTTTTTCTCTTCTATGTTTTGATTCAGTGAGCCAGAGATGACATTGTGTCAACCCCACATTTACTTTTGGATGTTTCTTTCCATATTCTATTAAATCTTCTCTTAATTTTATAATATTGCCTGGCTTGCCTAAGTTACCATCCCAATCAAACTTAGTCACCCACAGCTGAACATATGAGCATGAACCTGGATATTTGTCTTCCATGTGTTTACATGATGCTGGAATTTCGAATTCAGCACCTTTTGTGGAATGTTGGTTGCCCATGTTTGCACTTTATTTATCAGTTTTTATGTATTTGGGTGGAGATTTCTGATCTCCCGACTGAACAACCCTCAATCCCTACTGGATATATAGTTCAGTCCCTCCGCCGTGGCCTTATAACCCCTCTTTTTTAATCAGAGAGTAGACACCAAGCTTCTACCTCCGAGGAGGCGGGTGTATCTTGCCTCTGCTTCTCTCCCGATGACCAGGCAGGTAATACAGTGGTATATTCCGTGTAGCGCTTTTTGTGTCTTATACTCACTCCGTTGCTTCTATGGTTTCTCTCTGAGTTGTTTTGGTGCCTTCTTCCCATCACTGGAGATGGTCGCCCTGGGAGGGATGAAGACCGGCCTTCCGTCAACTCGTGATGAAAGGTCTTTCGATTCGGACGTCTTTTGACTCCGGCTGTGCACAGACTTCGGCGTTCGGTCGTCCCACGGCGCTCCTCTCCAGGTCTTGGGATCCGGCTCGAACGACCAAATTTTGTGAGGGTGAAGTTTTGATCACCCGCGCTGTTCGTTCACTAGACTCAGAGTAACCACACAAACAACAGGAGTTCCTTGCAAGGGAGAGTCGAGCAGCAGTTCAAGCTTCCTCTGTCAACTCTGTTCATCTGCTGCTCGCTCACCTCTTTTATTGGTGCAAACAGAATGGGTGTCCAAACAGGGTTTCATAACTCATTGTCTTCTGACATCTTCTCCCATCTTAACAAACTTCTCTAATCTTGACCAACAGGATACATCTGGGTGCTGGGCTTGGTTGTAAGCAGCTTCAGCACCTTTACGAAACACTCTCATGTTCTTCTTTTCTTATCAACATTCCTCAAACACTCAAAATCTACATACAATAGTATTTAAAGATAATACTAATAACAACAATAACAATAATTCTTGTCACAATCCTCCGCTGTGTCATCGACATCTGCAGCAAGCTGGACGAGGGCAAGTACCTGATCCTGAAGGACCCCAACAAGGTGAGGCCCTGCCCGACCTGAGAAGCTGCCAGCAGGGGGCGCACTGGGAGCTAACGGCTTCATTCTGCGTCCTGCAGCAAGTGATCCGGGTGTACAGCCTGCCCGATGGGACCTTCAGTTCTGATGAAGAAGAGGAGGAGGAGGATGAAGACGAAGAGGAGGAGGAGGAGGAAGGTGAGAACGCTGAACATTTTAAATGGACAAAAATGACATTTTGAACGCGTCACAAAAGCGGAATGTTTTTCATTTCAGACGAGGACAATTGAAGGACTCGGTGACCAGCAGCCTTCATCATCATCGTCACCTGATTTTGCAGCATCAAACCGAGTTCAAACTCATCTGAGGTTTATTTTAATTCTGCAAACGTGAACCATCATCAAACTCCAGATGATTCCTTTCCACCTTGAATAAAACCTGAATTGGCCACCTGAGATTTTTACTTTCAACTCTTTTTTACTTCAACTTTTTTATCTAAAAATCAACTGCAAACATTAAAATGATTCATTTTTCTTTAAATATAATATTTAGTATTTTTCCGACTGACTTTTATTAGTTTTTATTCACAAGATTCCAATATTTTCCAGCACGAACAGCTCAGGAGAATCCTGTCGTATCTGGTCGATCGCGATGATGCTCAACTGTTCTGGGAACCTTTAAAATCAAAGAAAAGGATGTTTAGATTGTGAAATTCATTTATTCATCGTATAACCGAGACATCAGGTAAGAGGACGGGAGGTCGTGGAGCTGGGCGACGCCTGAGGCGGCTCCTCGGAGAGTGAGGTGTCCACTGGTCCCCGTCCCAACCACCCTCCGACAGAACGGATCACCCCGGCGATCACTCGCACCACCAGCTCTTCCTCGTCCTCCAGCATCTTTACATCCACGTTGAAAGGGGCTCGGGTGACACCTCAGTCCGACCCAAGTGGAAAACTGGGTCTCCCGTTCCTGCAAAGTACATCAAGAGGGTGGTTCTGAAGCAGATCAGTTCCTGTCCAGAGACGACCTTCTTGACCCAAGAATGGCACCTCCATGGAAACGGCCCAATTGTCTGGCAGAGACACTCCAAAGGCCCCAACATCTGCTCAGTCTTTGGTTCTCATGTTGCATGTTTCAGGTCAGCCGACGGCTCCTCACCTGCTCACTGGGGTCCCCCAAGGATCGGTACTGGGGCCGCTGCTCTTTGCCGAATACGCAAACTCGCTGGGGCAAATCATGATTTTTTTTTTAATATATCACAGCTATGCAGACGACACCTAGCTGTACTTGTCGTTACCCCCGGAAGACCCTTCGGTCTCAGACAAAATCTCAACCACCTCCAGCCTTTGACCTTGCTAAAAGTGAGCTCCTGGTTTTCCTGGTCAACCGATCCATCCATTACAACACTGACATCAACAATGACACCTTGTCTCTTGCTCCTTCCAAGGATGTTGGAATCTTGGAGTCAGGCTTGATGATCAGCTGACCTTTTCTGATCATGTAGCCTCATTCAACATCAGACAAATCTGGCCATTCCTAACCCCACATGCACCCCAGCTGCTGCTACGACCATGGTGATCTCACACGCTGACGACTGCGTGGGACTTCTACCAGGAACACGTGGTGAAGCTGATTTGGTTGGTCTAGAATGTGGTGGTTCGTCTGGTCTTCAAGCAACCAAAGCGGGTCCACATCACCCCACCACTGATGGAGCTTCAATGTTTGTTCTGCTCCCTCCATCTCTACTGTTTACATCCCTCTTCTCTCACTCTCCACAGCTCTGGTGGTAGTTGAAACAGGTAGTTTAGGACTGTAAGCTGGTAGTTTATTCACGTTGTTCTCAGCTCCATGGTGGCTTCATTGTGTCCCTGACTGTACTGAGGACAGAAGGGTCTCTAAATGACAAACTATCAAACAAAAGATGGAATATTTCAGATTTATTTGGAAGATAGACAGACAGTAAAACATTTCTCATATAGATTAATCACAATTCATAGATCTGAAGAAAAGTTACAAAGAGCTCAACGGCTCCTCACAACAGCAAAACGACTGGACTCACGGACGTGCAAGAAGCTCCAGGAAGGGTCTCAACACAGAAAGGAACAGTCAGGTGTGGACATCGGTAACAGGTAACAGGGACTAAATGTGATAAAGGCTCATCTGAATTCTGCTGCAGGAGGAGGATTATTCAGCTCCTCTTGCAGAACCTCAAATTAACAGAGAAAAGATTTAAGATATCTGGATGGTGATGATTGATGATTGATGCTAAAAACCTGCTTGGGGTTTGGGTCTCCTCAGTGGTTGGGATCTAAAAGGGATCTGGACTCCTCCTCAGAACGGCGGCCAGGATAAAATGGGGTGTCCAGGGCGGCCAGGTGTATCTTCATCCTCTCCTGACCTTCTTTCTGGCTCTCGTAGATCTTCTCCCATGACCTCATCTGTGAGCGCCACAGTGCAGCTCTGGCTGTAAAGAACTTCACCAGCTCGGACTGGCTGCCTTTGGATAAACTGAGGCCGTCTTTGACGATGAAGATGATATCGATGCCGAGGAACAGAGCGTTGAGTGCAATGAAGCCGACTCTGGCTGCCCTGGCGAATCCTGCAGCTCCTCGGGCCGCTGCCTGGCCGATATCTGGGATATCGAAGGCCAATTTACTGGCTCCTTTAGCTCCCTGCATTAACCGACCAACACCTGCGATCAACTCTTCAGAATTGAACATTCTAAAAGCAGAAACTGCATCAACAAGTTCCTTAAGTACATCAGCGGTTTTCTCAAGTGAATCCAGCTCTACGGCCACGTTGGCTATCGCTTCAGCAAATTCTTTTTGAGTCGTTCCCTTCGTGCCGACTTTTCCAGACAATCGTAAAGATCTCCTACATCCTTCATGAAGTCCTCAAACATTTTGCTGGCTTTATTTTTTTCCCTCTTGTTTACACCCACCTCGGTGAGGGTGGTGACGAGGCTGTTGACTCCACTGGTGACTCCGAGGCCGATCCCAGCTATGGTCAGACCCAGAGACACTCCTGCAGTTACAGGACTCAAAGCCAAGCCCACAATGGTCATCACACCACCAGCTGCCCCCACTGAGCTGCCTGCTATGCTGGAGATCTTGGACCCCTTGTGCATCTTATCCATCTGACCAGTGCTCTCATCCAGTTTATCTAGAAACTCCAACATCCTGTCTCTCCGCTCATCAAACTCCTGGAGGAAGGTCGACGACAGATCGTCCTGAAACATGAACGCAATTCTCAAGTTCTGGTTCAACCTGACGAAGAGAAAAGTAAAGTCAGCCAGGGTGAACGTGCACAGCTGTGAATGCGAACTGTGCTTTCACTTTGAATCGGTGTCTTTTTCTGTGCTTCTAAGCTGATTTCCTGTTGAGGTTTTACCTGATAGAATGTAGCTGTTTGATGTGAGTCAGCATCTCCTGGATGTCGTCTTCAGACAAATCCACCGGCAGCTCTACGTTGGTTTCTGTGCTCCTTGGTGGACGCCAATCACTGAAAGAGCTGCGACGCAGAAACACCATGAAGTTAGCATCATGCTAATGCTCTGAGACACACCGCATATGATCCATCTCTCCATCTGGGTTAGGAGATCTGTTTCAGACTCTGTGGTGCTTCAACTTTGAAATTTTATTTATTTATTTTTTTATTTTTTTTTTTTTTACCTTTTTTCCATCTTGTCACACATCAGCTGGCTGATGATCATGTATTTGTTCAGCTGGAAGCACAGCACTTCCAAGTTTTGCTGTTGAGGAACAAAGAAGTCGTCTGTGTCCAGCATGAACACCAACCGGAGAGGGCAGGTTTGCTGAGCAGCAGTGATGATGTCCTGAACCAAATCCAGGCTGATCCCGGGGGGAAGGTGCAGCATGTTGTTGTTCTCCCTGAAGACGTGAAGGGAGGTGAAGGCCAGCTTCTCCAAACCATCCAGGAATTCATCAAGTTCCATCAGGCCGTTGAGGGAGGTCTTCAGCACCTCTGCCAGCTCCTCCTCCAGCGCTGCAAACTTCTCCTCCTTGGCTCTTTCTTTGATGTCCAACATCTTTTCTATCTCCATCCCCCTCCCCAGGATCCATCTGGAGATCCTGTTAGAGAAGCTTTTCACCGTGTTGATGTGTTTCAGCGTATTTGTGGCGTAGCGACCCAAGACGGCCTGAAGATCTTTTCTGGAAGACAAAAGCAGCATTTCTGAAGGCGACCCAGCAGTTGAGGTCGGTTCTACACAGCAAACAGTCAAACCTTCTCAGTGCATTCATCTCTACTCCAAATTTATTTACAACATTACACGTGAATTCTTGATCAGCCTGCTTTAAAATCACACGATCAATCAGTAACGTTTATGTTGACTGACTCGTTCAGCACCAGATCCTGAAAACTTCCTGTTTGAGACTCGTTTAATTTCAGTGTCAAACCAGCAGCAACACACACTTGTACTTCTATCTTTGTGAGGACATTCATGGACATAATCATTAGCCAGGTCCCTACCCGAACCATAACCATCACATCTAATCTGCGACCCCTGACCCCTGACCTCTACCTGAACCCTGTTCTAACCTCAGCCTTAAAATGGGGTCCTAACGTTTGGGCCAACATAGCAGCATATGTCTCAAACACGAAGGAAATATCTAAAATAAAAGTTGTGCGATTGTCCTGAACAGTCGCGTCTTGTTTGGTTTGAACGCCTTTTATAAAAGTTTGTTGTCTCGTTCATCTAATGACACTTCATCAATCTGTCATTGCGATAATAAAGCTGCAACAACAATTCAGGTGTTATACGTGCCTTCCTGGTTTTAGTCTTGTTACTGCTCCCTCTTTAACGGCTTCCTTTTAAAGGTATTCTGGTATAAATGCAGTTAAAACAAATGGGATTGAATCGGAATAAAATCGCTCGCCAACGTGCGCAAAAGCTTTTTCAAGTTCTTTGATTCGAAAAAAGAAACGCGGAGCAAATGAAAGTCAGCTTTGGTGGATTCACGGAAGCTTCTGCGAGGTTTGGTTGCGTTTTTAAAGAATCTTTCAGAGAGTTCTGTGTGAGCAGAGTTCACCTGGTGGACTCCATGTTCCTCCTCTGATGGCAGAAGATCCCCTGAAGACCTGACGATCAGATGGGATCAGTGGTCGATCCTAAACCGATCAGGTTTACCTGTCAGCCTGTTTACAAGGGACTGGTTACTTTCTCTTTCACTCTCTCGCGTGACGCCTCAGCTTCAACACAATTGACCTTCAGATGTTTTCCTCCTTTATTGCATCACGTGACTTTGAGAGCTTCTGCTGGGCGTTTGTCTTTTCCTTTTCTTCCTTTTTATAGTCTCCATCGGTGACGTTTTGTCCACTGACGGATCTCCAAACCGGATCTTTTAAGCTTGCTCTTTAGCGCCCCCTCTGGCGACCCTCGGTCAGCACGTGTCTCCAGTGACTGCAGGTAAGAGACTAAAGTCACCCCCATTAGAAAGATTTCATCAGCCACATCTGGATCTGTAGCACCCGGATAAGATCTCTGTGGTGAGAAACGTTTTATTTTAGTTTAATAATCCAGGTTAAACTTTCATCAATCAATCAATCAATCTTTATTTATATAGCGTCTTATACAATCAAAATTGTTTCAAGGCGCTTTCCAGAATCCCAGGGCCTGACCCCAGACAAGCAACAGTGGCAAGGAAAAACTCCCCTTTAACAGGAAGAAACCTTGAGCAGGACCAGGCTCATGTAGGGGGACCCTCCTGCTGATGGCCGGCTGGGTAAAGAGAGAGGAGAAGGGGGAGGACAGGTAGAGGATAGGATAGGTAGGAGAGGAGAGGAGAGGAGAGGAGAGGAGAGGAGAGGAGAGGAGAGGAGAGGAGAGGAGAGGAGAGGAGAGGAGAGGAGAGGAGAGGAGAGGAGAGGAGAGGAGAGGAGAGGAGAGGAGAGGAGAGGAGAGGAGAGGAGAGGAGAGGAGAGGAGAGGAGAGGAGAGGAGAGGAGAGGAGAGGAGAGGAGAGGAGAGGAGAGGAGAGGAGAGGAGAGGAGAGGAAACCATGACCCAGTGGGGTGACAGAGGCCTGTCAGGTGATCATGTTTCCGGACCCCGGCAGCCTTGGCCTATAACAGCTGTGAGGGTGATGTTTGGTCACCCGCGCTGTTCGTTCACCAGACTCAGATCAAACACACAGACAACAAGAGGCCTTGCAAGGGAGAGCTGACGAGCAGTTCAAGCTTCCTCTCTCAACTCCGTCCGTCTGCTGCTCGCTCTCCTCTTTTATTTGGTGCACACAAGATTTATGTCAACCTGACCTCATGATTCCTTCTCCGACTTCTCCGTGTCCTTGAACATGGTACCTCTCAGTGCTGGGTACCTAACAGCATCAACACTTGAGTCAAACACTCATACATTCTTTTCTTAAACATTCCTTAAACATTCTAAATCTACTTACTATACTCACTATAGCATTGAAACGATAACAACAACAATAATTCTTCTCACACAGCACAGCTAAGATGTGACCTAACGATTAGACGACCCCCTAAGTGTGATAATTTGTCTGTCTATGATAGTAACTGGAACTACTGAATTAGTAACAATAAGCTTTTTCAAAGAGGTAGGTCTGATCTTAAAAGTAGCGATGGAGTCAGCCTCCCGTACCTGGACAGGGAGCTGGTTCCATAGCAGGGGGCCTGGTAGCTAAATGCTCAGCCCCCCATTCTACTCCTAGAAACTCTGGGAACCACAAGTAGACCAGCATTCTGAGAGCGGAGCGGTCTATTGGGCTGATCACTAGCTCCTCCAGGTAGGATGAAGCTAGGCCTCTGAGGACCTTGTAGGTCAAAAGAAGGGTTTTAAAAATTATTCTAAATTTAACGGGCAGCCAATGAAGCGACGCCATTACAGGAGTTATGTGATCTCTTTTGTCAATACCTGTCAGAACTCTGGCTGCAGCATTTTGGATCAGCTGGAGGCTTCTTAAAGAGTTGTTTGGACACCCTGATAATAAGGAGTTACAGTAGTCCAGCCTGGAAGTAACAAATGCATGGACTAACTTTTCAGCATCATGCTGCGTCAGCAGCTTCCTGATCTTTGTGATGTTCCTCAAGTGAAAAAAGGCACTTCTAGAGACTAATTTAATGTGTGAGTTGAAGGAGAGATTTTGATCAAAAGTTACTCCTAGATTCCTCACAGAGAGACTAGATGTTAATGAGATACCATCTAGAGTGATCATGTGATCTAATCTATCCCTGAGAGGTTCAGGACCAAACACCATGACCTGGGTTTTCCTGGGTTAAGGAGGAGGAAATTTGAAGACATCCAGGACTTTATGTCTTTTAGACAGGTCTGGAGCTTCACTAACTTCTCTGTCTCTTCGGGTTTCATGGATAAATAGAGCTGAGTGTCATCAGCATAACAATGAAAATTTATCCCATGCTGCCGAATAATGTTTCCTAAGGGAAGCATGTACAATGTGAAGAGGATTGGTCCGAGTACAGAACCTTGAGGAACTCCATGGCTAACCCTACTGTATGAGGAGGGAACACCATGGACATGGGCAAACTGGTATCTATCAGATAAGTATGATCTAAACCAGTCTAGTGCTGTCCCTTTAATCCCAATCACATGTTCCAGTCTCTGTAACAGGATGCTGTGATCAACTGTATCAAAAGCAGCACTGAGGTCCAGCAGAACCAGCATAGAGACCAGTCCATGATCTGAAGCTATGAGAAGATCATTAGTGACTTTAAGAAGTGCTGTTTCTGTGCTGTGGTGAGCTCTAAAGCCTGACTGAAACATCTCAAACAGGCTGTTCCTCTGCAGGTGCTCCAGTAACTGAGTCACCACCACCTTCTCTAGAACTTTAGAGATAAAAGGAAGGTTGGATATTGGCCTATAATTTGCTAATACGTCAGGATCCAGTGATGGTTTTTTAAGCAACGGCTTAATCACTGCCACCTTGTAGGACCGGGGTACATAACCTGTCACTAAAGAACCATTGATCTGGTCCAGGATAGAACTGCCTATCAATGGTAAAACATCCTTCAACAGGTGTGTTGGGATGGGATCTAAAAGACACGTGGTGGTCTTGGATTTCTGAATTAGAGATGACGCCTCAGAAAAATATATAGGGCTGAAGGAGTTTAAGGGCTCGTTGGAGACCCTGTATGTTCCCAGTCGGCACATCTGGTGATGGTCCAGTTGTTGGGATGGCCTGGTTAGCTTTCTCTCTGATAGCTAGAACTTTATCAGTGAAGAAGCTCATGAAGTCTTCACCACTAAGGGAAGAAGGGATACGTGGATCTAAAACACTGTGACTCTTAGTTAATTTGGCCACAGTGCTGAAAAGAAACCTGGGGTTGCTCTTATTTTCCTCAATCAAAGAAGAAAAATGAGCTGTTCTAGCCTTACGGAGGGCCTTTTTGTAAACTAATAGACAGTCTTTCCAGGCTACATGGTAGCTGTCTATTTTACAAGAATGCCACTTCCTTTCCAGTCTTCGCACTTTCTGCTTGAGGGTCCTGATATGTCCTGATATTCTGGCTTAGCAGAAAGATTTGGTCCATTTTCTCGAGCACTTGTCGAGATGAGATTCTGATTGTTTTGATTGGTTGCGTGAGTATTGCGTCACTTCCTGTCTCCTCTATCGTTCGTTGGTTGCATTGTGCACGGGGTGCCGTATTCACTTAATATTGAACACTTGGTGTGTTGTATTCACTTTACTTAAAATTTTGAACACTTGAGACATTCTAGTCACCTGATATCAACAGTGAGAAACAACCCATATTAAACAAATACAGGGCTTCGCCGATCACTAGCGTTAGCATGGCCTCACCATCTGTTTCACCCGGTGTCTTTGTCTGTTCAGCGTGCGAAATGTTTAGTTACTCCTCTGCCTCCCTTAGTGAAGGGAATAGGTGCAGAAAGTGTAGTTTATTTATGGCTATGGAGGCGAGACTTAGTGAGCTTGAGACGCATTTCCGCAGTTTGGAGTTAGCTGGAGTTGCGTCAAGTAGCCAGGGTAAACTAGCTGCTGCGGAGCCGCCTAGCGTAGCTTCAGCTAGCGGTCCCCCGGCAGCAGCCGGCTAGCCAGGGCGGCTGGGTGACGGTTCGCAGGAAGCATAGCCCAAAACAAAGGCCCACGGTGCCCCACCAACCGCTTCCCGTGGCTAACCGCTTTTCCCCACTTGGCGACACACCCGCTGAGAAACCGACCCTGGTAATTGGCGACTCCAGCGACCATAGTTAAGAACATTCCGGGGGCCAGAGCGGGCGACATAGAAGCAAATTTACGGCTGCTGGCGAGACGTAATCGTAAATTTGGTAAAGTTATTATTCACGTCGGAGCCAACGACACCCGGCTTCGTCAGTCGGAGGTCACTAAAATTAACTTGGAGTCGGTGTGTAACTACGCAAAAACGGAGCGGTCAATCACCATCATCTTATTAAAATTAATACTGAAGCACAAGTTGGAGAAACTAATATCACAATTAAGTGTGGACTGTTAAATATTAGATCTCTTTTGTGTAAATCCCTGTTAGTGCACGACCTGATAGCGGATCATCAAATTGATTTATTTTGTCTTACTGAGACCTGGCTTCAGGAGGAGGAGTATGTGAGCTTAAATGAATCTACTCCTCCTACCCATTTTAATTATCATATTCCACGTGTTACTGGTCGAGGAGGGGGAGTGGCAGCAATCTATCACTCCAAGTTATTAATTAATCCCAGACCAAAACATGGCTCCAGTTCATTTGAAAGCCTGACTCTTGGCATCACTCATCTGAACTGGAGGACAGAAAAGCCACTTCTGTTTGTAGTTGTATATCGGCCCCCTGCTGGGCCACATTCAGAGTTCCTGTCTGAGTTCTCTGATTTCTTATCTGGTCCTTAGAACGGAAAAAGTCATTATCATTGGAGACTTTAACATCCATATGGATGTTATAAATGACAGCTTTAGAAATGGCTTCATTTCATTACTTGAGTCAGTTGGTTTCCTCCAGCAGATAAACCAACCAACTCACAGCTTTAACCACACCCTAGATCTAGTCCTGACTTATGGTGTTGAGGTAGAACATGTGTCAGTGTTCCCTCAGAACCCACTCCTGTCAGACCATTCTTTGATCACTTTTACATTTATGATTAAGGATTCTTCTATGCTCAGAACAAAGTCTGACTATAGCAGATGTCTTTCAGATAATGCTGTAGCTAAGTTTAAGGAAGTGATCCCTGTGCTGATCCCAGGACCACCGTGCGTTTCCCCAGGGATCAATTATATAATCTGAGCCCTGGTGAGGTTGACTCTATTACTGAAGGTGCAGCAACCTCACTGAGAATCACGCTTGATTCTGTTGCCCCCCTGAAAAAGAAAATAGTAAATCAGAGGAGGTGTGTCCCCTGGTATAATTCACATATCAGGACCCTCAAGCAGAAAGTGCGAAGACTGGAAAGGAAGTGGCATTCTTGTAATATATCATATATATATATATTTGTCATTAGTTTTTGTTTTCAGTTGTGATGTGATGTTTAAACAGCAGGGGGCGACAAACTCCACAGACAGGCTGGATGGCGCTTTCACACACACGCACTAACGCACACACACGCGTGCGTCTTTTTAAAACGTCACCAGAGGAAGAGGAGCGGAGCCTCTCCAGACTGACATTCCTGCTCTTCTCCGCGGGCGGACACAGATGGAGGCCGGCCTGTCTGCTGACATCGTGACCGCAGCAGCGGCTCCGGATCTCTGACTCTCCTGGTTGTTGTGTAATATCCCTCTTCTCTCTTTATTTAATTCTGCTTCCTGCGTGCGCCCGCATCTGAGCAGAGAGAAGAGGAGGAGGAGGAAGAGGAGGAGGAGGAGGAGAACATTCATCAGAATTTATTCCCTTTTTCTTCCTCTTTCATGGCGCCCGGGCTGAAGGCGCGGGTCCGGCCAGGGTGTGATTCGGCCCCGGCGCGTCTGTCCATCCACGGCAGCAGCAGCAGCATCTCCGGCCGCGGCAGCACACGCACACGCACGCGCTCTTCGCCCTCTTCCTGCCGGCTCCATGTCGAGTGATGGTCGGCGTGTTTTGCCGGATGCTGTCCGCTCTCCCCGGATCACCGACGGACCGACCTCCTCTGTGCGCAGACCCCTGTTTTCGGAGAGAAGCCCCCCAGAGCTATAGGGCTCCTTATGGAAACTGGGGACCAGAATTTTAGGAAGAAGGAGAACCCGTGCGTTTCATTTGGATTTTCGTTCTCTTCTTGCGTTCCTACTCGAACGATTTGATTTGCTCCAAACTGGCGGACAGAACTTGAATCGATCCGTTTCTTTCGTCTCTTTTACGCAGATTCCTCATTTGGTTCTTGTCCCGCTTTGGCTCCCGCATGGTGACATTGAGAGGAGCGGATGAGCTGGAGCGCTGTAAACAAACCTGGACATGTTGAACCGTCGTGCCAGCTCCCACCAGCAGCCTCTGCTCCGTCCGAGCTTCATTCAGCTGTAACCTTTGAAAGAAATCAGCTTCTCCTGTTTGTTCTGCTGTCGCATCTTCAAACCAGCCCGACGTTTATCTTTCTCCAGTTTGAGGCTCTTTGAAGCTGATTGTGATTTTAAAGAAACCAGAGGGGGGGCGTCCCTGCCTCCTCCTACTGTCCCCTCTCTTAAAAACCACTTTTTCTCTTGTTTTGCTCCTCACCCAAACGCAACCATAAGGCTCCTACCACCTCCTCCGCCTCCTTCCTCCCTCTCCTGCTTGAGTTTATCCCATTTTTTCGGTTTGGTTTGGTCCCGTAAATTTTCAAATATTTACTTCCTGTACATCAAGAGGAAAGGGGGTTCCCCTTTCATGGAATGTGGAAACATGGGTCTGTTCGACCGCGGTGTCCAAATGCTGCTGACCACGGTGGGCGCCTTCGCGGCCTTCAGCCTCATGACCATCGCGGTTGGCACGGACTACTGGCTGTACTCCCGCGGGGTCTGCAGGACCAAGGCCATGAGCGAGAACGAGACCAGCAAGAAGAACGAGGAGGTGATGACCCACTCTGGCCTGTGGAGGACGTGCTGCCTGGAAGGTAAGAGGTGTCGCACACTCCTGCTTCTTCTGGCTCAGGATACACACCTGACTGCACCTGTGCTGGGACGTCCCACTGACTAATATTGGAGGCGGGGTCATGTGGACATGTGAACCACTGCCACAGGTGTGACTTAGGTGGGACACAGATGTACGGGCAGGTGTCAGATCTGCGTGACATAAGAGTGAAACAGGTGCAACACGGGTGATTTACGGAGTCTCTGGCAACATCAATCAGCATAAAATACAAGAGCGGTAAATGAGTTGCAGGGCGTTGCTGGGCGTGGCCTAACCACTCCTGGAACCCCGCCCATAATCATAATGACTTTCCAGCCTTGATGCATGTGAGCCAAAACCGATGGATTTGGCTCCTCTAAGAATTTTCTAGAGGTGAAAGCGAGTCAGAGAGAGCGATGAGATGAAGCTCCACAGGATGTCCAGGAGACGATGTCCAGGAGACGAACCCAGAAGGTCTGATGATGGCAGACTTCACCGAAGGGATGGAGATCGAGAGGACAAAGATGGAGCAGAGGATGAGGAGGGTGGAGTAGAGACAGGTCCTAGGTGGTCATGAGATACTTCAGGCTGGACAGGTTCAGCTCAGGGGATCAGGTAGACAAGTAGGTAAGAACTTAGTGTGGGAGGAGACAAAGGGACCTGGTGGAGGAATAAGGAAGTTGGACCGTAGTCGGGGAAAAGGGGTGGAAGACGGCCAGGACAGAAGAGAGAGGACAGGAGTTCAGGAGATACAGCACAAGGAGAAGGGCAAGGTGACAAAGGTCAAACAAAGGGTGCATGATGACTTGTCTGCTAGGATGGACAATTAGGAGATGAGAAAGAATCACAGGTCTCAGAAGGAGAGTTGGAGATGTGAGAAGGTGCCGCAGGTAAGAATGATCACGATTGAGATGGAGATGTGCATGACGGGAAGATCGACGGAGAACTCTGAGGACCTGAAGAATGAGGAAAATAAGAGAGAGCAAAGAGCAGAAGATGTAAATGTTGTGGAGCTGGAAGTAGCAATAGTGGTCCTGATGAGCTACCTGTGGAGGTCTGGAAGTGACAATTAGACACTTCCAACAACCTGAATAGGTTGTGAAGATGTCTGAGGAACCAATGAGAAGAAGCTCTTGAAGAATAAGAGACCTGCAGAGTTGTGGCACCTACAGAGGAATAAAGTGGATGATCCACATGATGAAGCTGAGGTGAAGAGCAGCAGAAGCCAGACTGATGATTTGGGAGCAGCAGGACGGAGTCACACCAAGAAAGAGGACAGAGACATATGCTGGAGTGGACCAGGACATGGAGGACAGCTGTAGGACAGTAGGGAGGAGACGGTGGAGGGAGGACTGCACCAGCCATCAGCTGAGCCTCGTCTTGTTGCTCTGGACAGATGAGGTCAGGCAGGACTCTCCATGGACTTTGATGTTTGCAGATGATCCTGAGGTGTGCAGAGAGAGCAGGTGGGGGAGGAGCTAGGGGTGGAGGAGGAATAGAGGTGGAGGTGGGGGAGGAGAAGAGGTAGAGGTGGAGGAGGAGGAGCTAGAGGTGGAGGTGGGGGAGGAGCTAGAGGTGGAGGTGGGGGAGGAGATAGAGTGGAGGCGGGGAGCTAGGGTGGGGAGGAGGATAGCTGGAGGTGGAGGTGGGGGAGGAGCAAGAGGTGGAGGGAGTGTGTGCCCTGGAGAGGAGGCAGACACTGAAGTTCCAGGGAGGCGAGATGAAGAAGCTGGAGCTTCTCTTTGGGAGGAACATGGAGAGGATCAGCAATGATCAGCACGGGTTAGATGTTTGGAGGTGAGGCCAGAGAGGCCAGGCTGAGGTGCTGTGGACATGTCCAGAGGAGGGACAGGGGAGGAGGTCCACATCTCAGAGCAGAGCTGCATGATCGCAGCAGCAGAGCAGCCATTTTCAGTCCAGCAGCTACTTGTTGATGCAGCAGCTGCAGGATGGAATTCCTCCTCCCTGAATCTAAAACCACCATCCTGGACCCACTTCAAGCCTCAGCTGCTCCGCCTGCCAATGAGGTCAGATCAGCGAGTCCATCTGCGAGCTGCTGTTTGTCCCGATGCTGCTGTGGCGCCGCTGCTACCCGGTATCAGTCTACAGCTGATTGATCGTGTGTGAGTGCAGCCTGAGGTCTGTTCAGCTTGACACCGCTGCTGTGGTGCAACACTGTTGGGGTTCCAGAGACCCGATCACATCTGGACCTTCTCAGTCGTCTGCTTCGCCATTTTACAGCTGTTTTTTTGGTTCTTTTTGGTTCTTACACTCAGCACAGACTGACCTCAGTTGTTCGACTACCAGGTCAGGATCCTGGGACATCCTGAACAGAACCATCCTCACACGAACCCACTGGTTTTGGAGGCACCACTGGTGTCTGGTCCAGTTGAATACCATGGTTTGTAACTGGTGTGTGACTGGTGTGTGACTGGTGTGTGACTGGTGTTTAACTGGTGTGGACTGGTGTGTGACTGGTGTTTAACTTGTGTGTGACTGGTGTGTGACTGGTGTTTAACTTGTGTGTGACTGGTGTGTGACTGGTGTTTACTGGTGTGTGACTGTTGTTTGACTGGTGTTTAACTGGTGTGGACTGGTGTGTGACTGGTGTTTACTTGTGTGTGACTGTGTGTGACTGTGTTTAACTTGTGTGTGACTGGTGTGTGACTGGTGTGTGACTGTTGTTTGACTGGTGTTTAACTGGTGTTTGACTGGTGTGTGACTGGTGTGTGACTGGTGTTTGACTGGTGTTTGACTGGTGTGTGACTGGTGTGTGACTGGTGTTTGACTGGTGTGTGACTGGTGTGTGACTGGTGTTTGACTGTGTGTGACTGGTGTTTGACTGGTGTGTGACTGGTGTGTGACTGGTGTTGACTGGTGTGTGACTGGTGTGTGACTGGTGTTTGACTGGTGTGTGACTGGTGTTTGACTGGTGTGTGACTGGTGTGTGACTGGTGTGTGACTGGTATTTGACTGGTGTGTAACTGGTGTTCGACAGGTGTTCGACAGGTGTTCGATAGGTGTGTGACACAGTGTGTGACTGGTGTGTGACTGGTGTTTAACTGGTGTTTGACTGGTGTGTGACTGGTGTTTAACTGGTGTTTGACTGGTGTGTGACTGGTGTTTACTGGTGTTTGACTGGTGTGTGACTGGTGTTTAACTGGTGTTTGACAGGTGTGTGACTGGTTTGTAACAGGTGTGTGACTGGTGTTTAACTGGTGTTTGACTGGTGTGTGACTGGTGTTGACAGGTGTGTGACTGGTGTGTGACTGGTGTTTGACTGGTGTGTGACTGCGTGTGACTGGTGTGTGACTGGTGTTTGACAGGTGTGTGACTGGTTTGTAACAGTGTGTGACTGGTGTGTGACTGGTGTTTGACAGGTGTGTGACTGGTGTGTGACTACACACCCTGGACCAGTCAACCAGCAGAACTGCTGACCGCCTGCTCACCAGCCCTCTTGGAACCAAACAAGAGATTAGAGATCAAACCGTGACCCTGAGAACCAGTCTGGACAGCTGCCCTCTGGTGGTGGGCTGCAGAGGGGCGGGGGGTTTATCTGGGGGGGGCTTTATCACCTTTTTAGTTATCGGAGGCCATAAATCAGGGGGCCAGTAGGAGGCCCCGGGAAGACCCAGGACACGTTGGAGAGACTATGTCTCTCGGCTGGTCAGGGAACGCCTGAGGATCCCTCCGGACGAGCTGGAAGAGGGAAGTGTGGGCCAGCGACCCGACCCCGGATAAGGGTTAGAGGGTGGATGACATAAATGATTCACTGGAATTAAATGTTCACAATTTCAATTTTCCAACCAAAAGGTGGCTTAACGGGCAGAATAGATGCCCATCACACACACACACACACACACACACACACACACACACACACACACACACACACAGGTTGTGAGTGACACAGTCCTTTACACACACCTCCATCCATCCTCCCATCTCTCCCGTCCTCCTCAAACTCCCCCATTACTCTTCCCAGTTTGAGTGGTGACACGTCTGCAGCCGTCGGCTCTTTTCCTCCATTAAAGATGAGAAGAAAGAACTGCAGAGGGACACCAGGATGAATACAGGATGGACCAGGACCCCCCCCCCCCCCAGCTCCTCCGCTCTGACCTTCCCTCCCTCTTTCTCTCCTCCCTCTCTCTCCCCCTACCCTCCCTCCCTCCTTCACTCTCCCTCTCTCCCTCCCTCTCTTTCATTGTCTCCCCTTCTCCCTCCCTCTCACTTTCTCCCTCCTTCACCTCTCCTCCCTCTTCCCTCCTTCACTCTCCCTCCCTCTCTTTCCTTCTCTCCCTTCTCCCTCCCTCTCTTTCTTTCTCCCTCCCACTCTTCTTCCTCTCTTCACTCTCTCTCTTTCCCTCCCTCTCTTTCATCTCCCTCCCCTCTCCCTCCCTCTCTCTCTCCCTCACTTCCTCTCCTCCCTCCCTCTCTTTCATTCCTTCCCCTTCTCCCTCTCTCTCTTTCTCCCTTCGTTTCTCTCTCCTCCCTCCTCCCTTCTCCCTCCCCCCTCCCTTTCTCCCTCCCTCCCTCCCCCTCTCCCCCTCTCTCTCCCTCCTCTCTCTCTTTCTCCCTCCCCATCGCCTCCTCTCCTCCCTCCTCCCTCCTCCCCCCCCAGAATCAATAGTCCCACATTAATCACCTTTTGGCATCCAAACAGCAACAGGAAGTCAGCGGCGTGCTTCAGTCATGTGACTGTTGTTCTGCTTAAATTTGAAATCCAACTTCCTGGATTGTGGTGTTTGCCGTTTCCTTGGGGTGGTTGGGGGGGTTGTTGCCCTCCACCTGTGGATGGTCCCCTGTCCACGAGTCCCTGAAGGCTTCAGCCCTCACAGGTGGAAACAGGACGCCCTTGTTGTGATTTGTGGCCTGATCAATAGTCTGACATCATCTCAGACCAACAAAAGCTTCCATGACTTTGCAGACTGGTCTGAAGGATATCTGAGCTGTGGCTGAGCAGCGGAGGGATGGAAGGAAAACACTCGCTGGCGCCGAGGTTGGGCGGAGCCTAACAGGCACCAGAACCAGAGAAACGTTCGTAACAATTTTAGAAAGTGCTGCGTCATCAAATCTGCTGGGGGGGTGTCTGAGGGGGTCAATGACTGGTTATACTGGGACAGAGAGGGTCAATGACTGGTTATACTGGGACACAGAGGGTCAATGACTGGTTATACTGGGACAGAGGGGGTCAATGACTGGTTCTACTGGGACAGAGAGGGTCAATGACTGGTTCTACTGGGACAGAGGGGGTAAATGACTGGTTCTACTGGGACAGAGAGGGTAAATGACTGGTTATACTGGGACAGAGGGGGTCAATGACTGGTTATACTGGGACAGAGAGGATAAATGACTGGTTATACTGGGACAGAGAGGGTAAATGACTGGTTATACTGGGACAGAGAGGGTAAATGACTGGTAATACTGGGACAGAGAGGGTAATGACTGGTTATACTGGGACAGAGAGGATAAATGACTGGTTATACTGGGACAGAGAGGATAAATGACTGGTTATACTGGGACAGAGAGGGTCAATGACTGGTAATACTGGGACAGAGAGGGTAAATGACTGGTTCTACTGGGACAGAGAGGATAAATGACTGGTTCTACTGGGACAGAGAGGGTCAATGACTGGTAATACTGGGACAGAGAGGGTAAATGACTGGTTATACTGGGACAGAGAGGGTAAATGACTGGTTCTACTGGACAGAGAGGATAAATGACTGGTTCTACTGGGACAGAGAGGATAAATGACTGGTAATACTGGGACAGAGAGGGTCAATGACTGGTTCTACTGGGACAGAGAGGATCAATGACTGGTTCTACTGGGACAGAGGGGGTTAATGACTGGTTCTACTGGGACAGAGAGGGTCAATGACTGGTTCTACTGGGACAGAGAGGGTTAATGACTGGTTCTACTGGGACAGAGAGGGTCAATGACTGGTTCTACTGGACAGAGAGGGTCAATGACTGGTTCTACTGGGACAGAGGGGGTCAATGACTGGTTCTAAGACCCTAACCCTTTTCTGATGAACTCGAGGCAGCCGCAGGTCGTGACGCGTGGCGAGAAAACGCCGCTTGCTCAGCGTTTCCGAGATCTGTGGAATCAGACCTGTGAAGGTCTTAAGCTCAGGAACATCTCTCCAATGAGGAACCACGTGAAAAGTGTCGTTAGCGGCTCTGTAAATAAAGGAAGAAGCTGTCATGACTGGGAGGTGTGGGCCGCCAGCGCCGCCGGCGGATCCCTGGACATCATCAACGCTGGCTCAGAGCTGCTGCCTGCGTTGGAGTCGTGGACGTCATGATGTTGCAGCGAGGAGCATTTTTGTTTGGAGGTCAAACGATTGTCTGTTTGTTTTCCTCCGGTGATGTAAGAACGTCTCTTCACCTCCTCCTCATCCTCGTTCTGCCTCCCACGTTGCCTCCGGCCTCGGTGCAGCGTCCGTACCTGCCTGCTGACGCACGGACAGCGTATCCTTCCCCTCACCCACTTTCTTTCACTTAGGACATAAAGAAACCTTTTTATTTTCATGCACCTTCAGATTCTCTTTTTCTGATGTTTGATGGGAGACTGAATGATGCTGAAGAATCAGGTGATTCACATTTGCTGTAAGTTTTAAGAATCACTTCAACAGGAATTTATCTCTTTAACGTGAAATCAAACACCCCCGACAAAATTCAACAGCAAATGCTAATGCTAACAGATACCTTTACACCGTGATATTTAATGGTGTTGGAATATTTAGATCTTTGGACCTGACTCTCATCATCCTGTGACCCCGCCCCCTCTGCTCAGGTGACCTTGGATGGTGGAGGCGGTTGTAGCTTGGAAGGCATCTGTGAATTTTTCCATCTAGTGATGCAGCAAAAGTCATCTTGAATGTGTTTCTGTCCCTTTTAAACGACACCTCCCACTCAGGTGTCCTCCTGACACCCCCCCCCCCCCACGGCCTGGTGCAGCATCTGGCCTGATGTGGGCAGATCTAAAGTGCGCCCACATGCGTCTGAGGTTTTCCTTCAGGTGCTTTTTTTCATATGAACTCTCTGATTCGAAACCACAAACCCACCAAAAGGGGCGGAGTAGAGAAGAGTGTGGGGGCGGGGCTACTGCCTTGCTAACAGTTAGCGACTCATTGGAACGTGCTGGTCCTCCTCTGCGGGACAGGCTGAGACTCCAGATCAAAACTGTTTGATGACTCAGCATTTCTCCAGGTCTAAAACCTGATGTATTCCACCTCCCACTCATCTGTCCCTCCGTCCTTCAAAATCTCTTCATTCCTGCACCTACTGACGTTTCCCTCTGTCCTCTTACATCATCGTTCTCACTTTTACATAAATCAATAGGTTTTTTTGATCATGGACCAACTCACACACACGTCCTGCTACTTCTATCTTTGTGAGGACTCTCATCAACAAAATGCATTACCCAGGCCCTTATCACAACCATCACAGCTAACCCCCGACCCTAACCCCCGACCCTAACCCTAACCCTAACCCCCGACCCTAACCCTAACCCCCTGAACCTAACCCTAACCCCCTGACCCTAATCTCCTGACCATAACCCCCTCACCCTTACCCCCTAACTCCTGACCCTAATTCCCTGACCCTACCCCCTGACCCCAACCCCCAGACCCTAACTCCTGACCCTAACCCCTGACCCTAACTCCTGACCCTAATCCCCTGACCATAACCCCTCACCCTTACCCCCTAACCCCTGACCCTAATTCCCTGACCCTACCCCCTGACCCTAACCCCCTGACCCTAACTCCTGACCCTAACCCCCTAACCCCTGACCCTAACTCCTGACCCTAACCCCCTAACCCCTGACCCTAACTCCTGACCCTAACCCCCTAACCCCTGACCCTAACTCCTGACCCTAACCCCCTGATTCTAACCCTAACTCAATTCTCATCTCCAACTTGAAACCAACTCAGTTCCCAAAGATGTCCTCACTTCACTAGCAGACTGAGGACATTGGGACTCCATATGTAGCAACTACCATAACACACACACACACACCACACACACACACACCCACACACACACACACACCCACACACACCCACACACACACCCACAATGTTGGATGGGTGAATGGTGCTCTGGTCAGGTGGTCCTCCCCCTAATGTGTGAGTGGTCATTGCGGTGGGGGGACATTCACAAGGCAACACGCCCCCGCGGCGCCGTCACGCCTCGCTGCCAAGTCCTCCTCATTAGAGGAAGAGCAGAACGAGGCCCTGAGACACCCCTGAAAGGTGACTGGTCCAATCAGATGTGAGATCAATGATCCTCACCGGACGGCTCCTCCAAAATGATTCTCTACTCAGAAGGAAAACTTGTCTGGAGAATAAACCCAGAGAACCGGTTAAAATGGAAATTCTACAACCAAAATAAAAGAATTTTGTACTTTGATGCTAACGGTTGACTGTGCTAACGTGCTCTTTCTCGTGTGAACTGACCTCACCTTGTTTCCCGACAGGAAACTTCAAAGGGATGTGTAAACAGATCGACCACTTTCCTGAGGACACCAATCATGAAGCCGACCCGTCCGAGTATTTCCTGCGTAAGTGCTGCTTGTTGTGGTGTAAATCACTCTTCTCATCTTATATTTCGTAGTTTTAGTAGTTATACTGCGTCATGATTGGTCAGCTGATCAGGCCCTGACGACAAAGCTTCCTTTTTGGGTGAGGAAGTGGACGTCCTTCTTGGTCACTCCTGACCTCTGACCTCACTGTGACCAAACAGAGACACACCCACATCTTTTGGGTGTGACCAAGCTTGTATCCGCCCACTTTTATTCACACATGCACATCTGATGTTTCCATGACGATGACATTTATGTTGCCTAAACAGTCAAAAGGACACATATTTAGATGGGTTAGATCTCACAGGTTCAGGTCTGGAGGAAGTGACATCATGAGGCATCGCGAGGACACACCGATGATGTCATCAAATAGTGGAGAGATGAAGAAGAGGAAGAGGAGGGGAAGATTTAAGGTGCTGCAGTTGCTGAGCAGAAAATCTGACTGTATTCTGCTAAAGAGCACCCCCGCTTACACACACACACACACACACATACGCGCTCACACACACACACACGCTCACACACACACACACACGCTCAAACACACGCTCACGCTCAAACACACACACACACTCACGCACATCCTGCATGTGGTGTGGCCCAATAAAATCGATAGGTCTGGTCCAGGCCATGCGGGGGGGGTGCTCAGAGCTCTTTATCCCCCCAGAGGAGAGCAGGGTGGGTCACATGACCTTAGATGTGCTGGTCCCGGCGTTTGAGTGCAAACTGGAACCTGTTGGTTTAACTAAACGGGTGTTTACTGGTGAAGGAGCTAACGTGCTGAGACGGCCGCCCAGTCGGTCTGTGTGTGATCACTGGGGCCACAGAGGTCATTGTGGGGGGGTTGTGGGGGTCAGGAGCCCAGAACAGGACACTCTTCCCACCGGGGGAGTGAAATGCTGCCAGTTGCTTTGCTGGTTCCTGAAGTGATCCGATGTGACGCTCCGACCCTCAGCCTCAACTCTCCGTATTCTCTAGCAGCTAAAGCTGAGCTCCTGCCGACTCCTGGATGGGGAGCCAGGTCCAAACACTCGGGAGGTGCAGAGCATCTCATCACTGGTGAAGGGCCCCATTAGCATCACCGAGCTAGCACGTTCTGAGCAGGCGGAGGCCGATCCAGCGCGAACGCCAGCGTCCTCTCCAAGGTGTCGATGATGGAAACGTGAACGTTCATGTTGATGCTCTGCAGCTGCTGCGTTTGCTGCCTGTTTATCAGTCTGAGCCGCGACGATCAATACAGAGCAGCCGGTATCAGCTGGCACCTCGGGTCTGACAGCAGGGACACGCACGCCGCCAGCAGCACGGGGCGGGGCGGGGCCACAGCCGGGGGGCAGGGCCACCGCCGGGGGGCGGGGCTACCGTTGCAACCGTCAGACCCTCCAACAAGTGTCAGGAAGTAACCTCCAGCAGGACCAGGCTCTTCCTGGGGACAGGAAGAGGAACCCTCCTCCTGTCCCCAGGATCAGGCAAACAGGAAAGAAAAGCCGGTGAATTTCTGTATCCGGACAAAACGTTGATTCCAAAAGGGATCTGAGGAAAATCAAAAGACGGGATCAAACGTGCCGATGACAGAAAAGCAGGATGGGAACCGCCAACCTTCACAGGAACAGTGTGATTTCAGTCAGGAGGAAGGTGAAAAGGTGTGAGAACGCATTTAAATGTTGGCTCGACATAAACCAGCAGGAAACGCAATCTTCTTCATTCCCAAAGAGGAACTAATCTTTGATTTTAGGTGAATTATCGACAGAAAAACAAAAACAAAATCTGTGAATTTGCACCTAAACTCTTCAAGCAGTCGCAGTTGGAAAGGTGAGAAAGGTGGAGCTGGTGGAGCTGGTGGCTCTGGTGGAGCTGGTGGAGCTGGTGGAGCTGGTGGAGCTGGTGGGGCTGTGGTGGAGCTGGTGAGCGTGGAGGAGCTGGTGGAGCTGGTGGGGCTGGTGGAGACTGGTGGAGCTGGTGGGGCTGGTGGAGCTGGGGGGCTGGTGGCTCTGGTGGAGCTGGTGGAGCTGGTGGCTCTGGTGGGGCTGGTGGAGCTGGTGGGGCTGGTGGAGCTGGTGGCTCTGGTGGGGTGGTGGAGCTGGTGGGGCTGGGGGGGCTGGTGGCTCTGGTGGGGCTGGTGGGGCTGGTGGAGCTGGTGGCTCTGGGGGGCTGGTGGGGCTGGTGGAGCTGGTGGGGCTGGTGGGGCTGGTGGAGCTGGTGGGCTGGTGGGGCTGGTGGAGCTGGTGGCTCTGGTGGAGCTGGTGGGGCTGGTGGGGTCGGTGGAGCTGGTGGGAGCGGTGGTGGAGCTGGGGGGGGAGGTGGAGATGAGTGGTGGCTCTGGGGAGAGCTGGTGGAGTGGAGCTGGTGGGGCTGGTGGGGAGGGTGGAGCTGGTGGGGCTGGGGTAGGGTGGAGTGGTGGGCTGGTGGAGCTGGGGCTATGGTGGAGCTGGTGGAGCTGTGGGGCTGGTGGCTCTGGTGGAGCTGGTGGGGCTGGTGGGGCTGGTGGAGCTGGTGGGCTGGTGGGGCTGGTGGAGCTGGTGGCTCTGGTGGGGCTGGTGGAGCTGGTGGGGCTGGTGGAGCTGGTGGGGCTGGTGGAGCTGGTGGAGCTGGGGCTCTGGTGGGGCTGGTGGGGTGGTGGGGCTGGTGGAGCTGGTGGCTGGTGGGGCTGGTGGACTGGTGGGAGCTGGGGCTCTGGTGGGGCTGGTGGAGCTGGTGGAGCTGGTGGGGCTGGTGGAGCTGGTGGTGGAGCTGGTGGAGTGGTGGGGCGGTGCTTCATTGTGGGCGGAGCCTCAGCAGCTCAGTCAGGTCACCAAACCTCTGACATTAAGTCATTAAAGTGGAGTCGCCTTCAGGCGTCACGCTGGGCCTCAGACGATCCTAATGAAGAAAGAACCACAGAGCGTTCCCGGGGCAGCACCCGGTGGCGTGTCCACATCTGGACGGTAGCTGGGAATGATGCAATTAGAAGAGGGTCATCTCTCAGGACAACTTAATATTTAATCATCTGACCTCACTGGTAACCCAAAACCCCACAAACCCTTCGGGACCACAGCAGACGGCGAGCTCTCGCTTCGTCTTTCAGATGTTCTTCTCTCTGACAGAGACGGAGGGAGGAAATCCAGATTTCACCAGTCTGGGGAAGGTCAAGGTTAAACCAAGGTAACAGATCTGGAAGAGAATCCGGTTCTAAATGAAGTAGCCAGTAGAAAATGGCGTGCAGCCGCTCAGTCTGGGTCCCAGACCGGGTCCACGTGTGGAACCTCCACCGACGTAGAGTGATGAGAACGTTGATCCTGAGGTTTTTGGAATTGCACTCATTTGTGGGCGGAGCTTGACTCTGAAGCAGCAGTGAGCTGCAGCGTGTTGACGACCACCAATGTGATGAAGTGTTGCTGAAGATGCTGAAGCTGACTGTGTTCTTGTCGTCCCGCCGCTCTCAGGCGCCGTTCGAGCCTCCAGCATCTTCCCCATCCTCAGCGTCATCCTGCTCTTCATGGGGGGCCTTTGCATCGCCGCCAGCGAGTTCTACAAGTCCCGGCACAACATCATCCTCAGCGCTGGGATCTTCTTCGTGTCTGCAGGTCAGTTTTTATCCTCGTCACTTCCTGTCTCTACTTTAGGTGCGTTCCAGACAGCAGAACCGGTATGAAATTAAAAGTACGACAATTAAATAAAATGTAGAAAAATTCAAATCTGTTCATAAAGAAGAGCAGGTGTATAAACCGAATGGCTCTAAACATGAACACAAAATATTGACAGATCAAAGCTTTTCTTTGATCGTCAGATGGTCAAAGTCGAGCTTCTTCTCTGGCACGAGTCCTCACTCAGAGAAACCACACAGATGAGGTCCCGGGACAGAACCCTGGGGTGCTCCACAGATGCTAACGGGAACCTGACTGATTGTGTCTTGTCTTCTTTGACCCCTGACCCTTGTGACCTCTGCTCGCCGCCCCCTCCTGCCTGAACGATCAGGACTGAGCAACATCATCGGGATCATTGTGTACATATCAGCCAACGCCGGGGATCCCACCAAAAGCGACTCAAAGAAGAACAGCTACTCGTACGGCTGGTCCTTCTACTTTGGCGCCCTGTCCTTCATCATCGCCGAGATGGTGGGCGTCCTGGCCGTGCACATGTTCATCGATCGCCACAGACAGCTGCGGATCGGAGCACGCTCGGCCGACTACCTCCACGGTTCTGCCATTACACGGATCCCCAGCTACCGCTACCGCTACCGGCGCCGCTCACGCTCCTCTTCCCGCTCCACGGACCCCTCACATTCTCTCGACGCCTCGCCGGTCGGCCTCAAGGGCTTCAGCGCACTGCCGTCCACCGAGATCTCCATGTACACGCTGCCCCGGGACACCCTCAAGTCCGGCGGCACGCCCACCGCCACCTACAACTCAGAGAGGGATCACAACTTCCTGCAGGTCCACAACAGCATCCAGAAGGACCTGAAAGACTCGAGCCACACTAACGCCGCCAACCGCCGCACCACGCCGGTATGAGGGAGGCGGAGGCCAGGATGGCCCCACAAACTGGCCCCGAAGGTGCAGATGGAGTTCCATGTTTATAGACATCTGTTCTTTATGTTCTGCTGCATGAGTTTCCATCACCGTCACGTCTGCCTGGTCAGAACCACCAGAGTGGGTCAGGTGAGGGTCCAGGAGGCCGAGGTGAGGGTGGGAACTGTGGGGGACCGTCATCCATCAATCACATGATTTCATGGCTCTTTGCGCCCCCCCCCCCCAAAAAAACCATCACCACTGACGACAAAACCTCCTTTATTTATTTATTAGAAGATTTTTGCATTAAAACTGTGAATTGTTGCAATCTGGGATTAAGAATTAGCCCAAATTGTAACACAAAAGGTACTATTGTATACGTGTATACACACATATATATGCACATATATATATACATACATATGTGTGTGTGTGTACATATACATATATATATAGTGATTCATTTTATACATAAATTATGTTAAGAATTAAAAATTACAACCTTTAACAAAGCAAAAAAGACAAAATTCCTAAACTAAGTGCTGTTGGAGAAGAAAAGACTCTTTTAGTATTTTTTTAAGCTTCAGAAGGTGCCGCCAGTAGAAACATCTGGAACCTTCTGGTCTGTTTCCTTGACCTGCTGCTCGCTTTGTCCTACTGAAACTTTGACCCCCTTAAAACCAACAAGACTACTAAAATGTTAAAAAAAGGAAACAAATCCTGCAAAAAACTGAGAAAAGTGACAGGAAGCAGAAGAAGGGAACGAAAAGAAAAATGAAAGTAGTTGCAGGAGAATTTAAGTGCATGCTCGATCTGCTCTACGTACTAATCAAAGGGAAACGTTGTTTTCATGTGTTCATCTCTTATGCTTATTTGATACTTATTCCATTTATTTTAATTTGGAGGGAGAATAATTCTCACTCAACAAATCTGCTTTTTAAAAATGGTTTGGTTGAGTTCTTCATGATATGTTGTTTTTCTTTTAAATGTGTTTAAATTAGAAATTTAATCTTTAAAAGGTGCCAAAGTTTAATAAATGATGAACCCCAGCGGGAACAAATTAGCATGTTTTTAGCACTGCTCTGTTTGTCTGAATTAGCTTCTGTCCCATCACATCGAGAGGAGTCATTGAGGTGGCTCGGGCATCTGGCTCGGTCGCCTCCCTTTAGAGGTGTTCCGGACATGTCCCACCGGGAGGCGGCCTCGTGGCCGGCCCAGGACCAGGTGGAGAGATCATATCTCTCGCCTGGCTTGGGAGCGACTGGGGGTTCCCCCGGAAGAGCTGATGGAAGTGGCCGGGGAGAGGGCATCCCTCCTGGAGCTGCTGCCCCCGCGACCCGGATAAGTGGGAGAAAACGAAACAAAACGAAGCTTCTGTCCCCCTGCTCCTCCTCCTCAGCAGATTTGGCTCCTTCAAAGGTCAGTTAAGCCGTTTATTTTAGTCAGAATATCTCAACAGGTCGGAACTGCGACGCTCCCAGGAATGTTAGCAGTTGAGCCCCGCCCACAGCCACAGCTGGATTCCCATCATGCTGTCATTCCCAGGAAATGGGAAAGAGTGAATTTTCACCAAAATGTTCAAATCTCAGATCTGGCTCATTTTTATATAATAAAACTGTTTCATGGCCGCTGGGGGCAGCAGAATGTTGCTGTCGCGCTAGCTGATGCTAACTGTTGTCAGTGGACACACAGGCCGCGGTGCGTGTGTGTGCATGTCGGGGGTGCCAAGTTATGCAACACGGCATTAAACTGACCAGTGACCTTTGTCTGACTTTACTGGATGTTGTTCTGGGCCCCGGGGAGCAGTGGGGGCGGGGCTACCTGAATCCTCTGATTAGCAACTGAATTTAACATAATTCGGTCATGTTGTGCCTGAACATACATGTGGAGCCTCCTGTGCTGCAGCACGCGGGCCTGTGTCACCGGTGTCCGTTTCCAGAAATCAGCCTTTAAAGTCCACTAACAGCAGAACTCCGATCCACGCTGCCCCCTGGCGGCGCAGAGGGGCATCGCAGGACAGAAGCCTGCAGAGGATTCGACCCATCAGGACGTTTTTAAAATCAAATATGGATTTATTCCGAATTTGGTTCGGTCACAGAAGCAGCCAGTAAATCGTTTTCAGTGACCTGCAGCCTGACCGCCGCGTCTGTCCACATCTAAAATTAACTGGTCTACATTTAAATCCACACCAGTGAACCTGCCAAGTCATCCAAACCCTCCCAGCTAAGATCACCGCCACCATCAACACAAGGATCTGCGTGTCCTGTTGATCACTACGTGCACACGCACGAATCAGAAGTGTGACTCTCCTCACTGCGTCCCAGCATGCACCTGGGCTACCTGGATGCCGTCCCAGCATGCACCTGGGGTACCTGGCTGCCGTCCCAGCATGCACCAGCTGCTTCAGGATTAAGCTGAATGAAACACTGCTGCTCCAACAAGCAGACATGGACCCTCGAGGTGTTGGAGAATGGGATGTTCCATCATCTCCAGGGCGATGGTCTAAGGCCAGAGGCGGAACACCAGGATCACCTCACACCTGTCCGAACAGGTCTGTCCACCACAGCACATCAGGGTCCACACCTGAAACCACCTGCTTCGACATCAAGAACAGGACGCGTTTTCTGGTGTTCCACTTTATTAGAGACAACAACAGCTGTGAGGGTTCTGCAGAGCCTCTTCAGGCCGTCTCCTCCTTGGCGAGGCGGTCCTTCTTGAGCGGTCCCTGTTGGACAGAAACACCCGTTAGACGCCGGTCCTGGCCGCCGTGGCGCTCGTGTTTCCGGAGAGTGAACAGGGAGCCAACACAGAAGGGCGCCGCTCCCCTGCCTCACCGGAGCTCGCTGTAGCACCGGAATGGAACCCGAGTTCACACGGAGGGTGAACCAGGTTACGAACGGTGCCGCCATTCAGGCTCTGATCATGAAACGTTGGAAGCTTCAGGCTTACCATGAAGGCCTTCTTCTCCTCCATGGTCTGGAAGCGCCCGTGACCAAACTTGGAGGTGGTGTCGATGAACTTGAGGTCGATCTTCTCCAGCGCGCGACGGCTGGTCTGAACCAACAGAGACTGAAAACAGAGCAGGTTCATTTAGAAGAGTGGACCCGAACGGCTGCATCCTCCAGAGCAGCCAGATCTTAAGCCGCCGTTGAAGACATTTGTCCACGTCTGACCTTGCGCAGGGTCAGAACCCTCTTCTTGGTTCCTACGACGCATCCCTTCAACATGACGAAGTCATTCGTCACCTCTCCGTAGTGGACGAACCCACCCTGACAGGAACACGGCCACAAAGTTAAGACAGAACACTTCCATCTGGTCCTGGAAGTCCTCCAGGAGCGTCTCTCACCAGGGGGTTGATGCTCTTGTTGGAGAGGTCGTAGTCGGTGGAGGCGTTGCTCTTCACCAGCTTGCCGTCCTTGGTGTGGAAGCCCTGGCCGATCTTGTAGATCTTCTTGTTGATCTCCGTGCGGTGGTGGTAGCCTTTCTGACCAGCACGGGCCACCGAGAAGGCCACGCGGGCCGGATGCCAGGCGCCGATGCACGCCACCTTCCGCAGACCACGATGCGTCTTGCGAGGAAGCTTCTTTGTGTGCCAACGGCTGGTGACACCTGGGACAGTGGACACGGTCTCCTTTAAAGAACTCAGGAGCGACCCCTCCAACCCCACACATGACCTTTGTCCTCACCCTTGTAGCCGTGACCCTTGGTGATCCCGATGACGTCGATCATCTCGTCCTGGGTGAAGACCGTGTTGACGGGGATGGACTGCTCCAGCTTCTCGCGGGCCCAGTCCACCTTGTCAGAGATGGTGCCGCCGTTGAGCTGCACCTCCATCAGGTGAGACTTCTTCTGCCTGATGGGCAGCAGGCGCATCTGCAGAGACAGGCGGCTTAGAACGGAGCAGCACGCGCACGCACAGCAGCACAGCAGCGTCGGTCTCAGAAGGAAGGCAGCATGGAAGGTCTCCTCATGTGTGTCGGGCGCCACGCCTGGCGCCAGATCCGTGGTCTCATCACAGACGCAGCTGAAGGCCGCTACAGAAGCTAATGAATGCTAACCTGTGTGTGGGTGATGACGCGGATGACCTGACAATACTTCTTCATCAGGTTAAAGTCCTTCTCCAGCTGCTTCTTGCCCTCATCGTCCTGCCACTTCTTGCAGTATTTGGTAAAAGCCTTCTTCTTGGACTTGTACCTGTTAGCATGTAGCATAGGAAGGGAAAGGGTTGGCACAGGTCCTTCATAGCCTGGGGCCAGCGAAAGGACGCAGTGCTCGGCTGCTCATCCTCCTCATGGTGCACAGAAAGGGGAACCAGCCAACAGATTTTGGCTCATGGCGCAGTTTCTAGGAAGCACTTTCCACTGGCCAGAGGAGCCTGGAGCTCATCAGGGCACGCGGCACCTGAGCGGAGCTGCCAGAGGCCACCGTGACGTTAGGCTGGCTGAAAACCACCATTTCCACAAAGCCAAGGACACCTGGAGCATCCGTTTCCGGTCCACTCACCAGTTCTTGTAGAAGCGGCGCTTGCACTCGTCGCTGATGTGTTCAGCAAAGATGGTCTTAAAGGAACGGAGACCACTGGGGGTGTTGACGTAACCCACGACCCCGATCACGATCATGGGAGGGGTCTCCACGATGGTGACGGCCTCCACCACCTCCTTCTTGTTCACCTCTGCAGGAAAACAAGTCAGTACGATGAGATCGAGGACGCGGCTGATATTTGTGATCTAAAGTTAATCCGATGTCGCTCAGTACTCGACATTCAGCAAGGGCCTGAGGCCCATTGTGTCCGCCCGTCGAGGGTCTCATCAAAGGCACACCATCACATCTCTACTCTCAAGCTTTGCCCCCCCACTCACTTGATCCTGGTCTGTCCACCTCACGGACGATGTGCGTCATGCCGGCCTTGTAGCCCAGGAAGGCCGTCATGTGCACGGGTTTGCTGGGATCATCCTTGGGGAAGCTCTTGGCTTTGCCTCGGTGCCGGCGGCTCCTCTTGCGGGGCAGAAACCCCAGAGATCCGTGGCGGGGAGCCGAAAATTTGCGGTGGGACTGCGAGAAACAGGGAAACTCTTCAGCAGACGGTCGAAATGAAAACTGGCATTTAAGTTCACCAGTGACGTCAGTAGTGTGAATTTACAACAATTTATAGTCTTTTAGTTTTAAAGTATTTCATATTAAAATTGCAGTTGTATCCTCCCACGAGAAGTATGAGTAAAACATACACACGACTTATATTTCCATCCGAGTCAAGAAAATGGTTCCGGTTACATGGACGTGCCACGATGCTAGCTTAGCCACAGTTAGCACGCAGCGTGCTACATGGGCACACTTTGTGCTGCCAAGTCTGATTACAGGTTATGGAATCTATTACAGCGGTCCTCGGGAAACACACACGTTATTACATATAGGTAACAGTAGCATTTTAAAAGAAAGAAAACCAAACGCTAAAGGCCCGACTACAACTGCCATGTTGAACCTTCTAAACACCGGCATCCGGTGAAAAAGATTGAAAACAGCGACTTGGAAAGGACGCATCAATTAAACAAAAACGTCAAAAATAAACGTCATATAAGCGAAGAACTGAAGTTAAAGCCAACGGATGTTGTAGATGACGGTGGGATTGTCTCAGATACACTCACCATTCTCAGTCCAGTCCGATTTCAAAGAGGCCCAACGTCAGGAAATGAAGCTATATATATGAAGAGGAAACATCGCGGGAATCGGCGAGACTCTCGTCTGCTACCGGAAATACCTATGTGGAGCCACGAGGTGCCGCAATTTCAGCACACAGCAGCTAAACGGTGAAAATGTTACTTTAAGACTTTTGATATTAGGTAAATATTTAAAAATATATTTAGACTTACAAGAGCAAAACACTTCTTTCTAAAACCACAGTTTGTAACGGTGTGATTTGTTGTGAATTTCATCTGAAACACAAAAAAACCCTTAATTTTTGACAATTATTTAATACATCTCATACATTTTTTAAAACAAATCAAGTCATTAACTACCATAATATTCATCATACAAGAAAAGACAATCTGCCAGATTAAGGCATAACAATGGTTTTATGAGCCAGTTGTGGAAAATTGTCACCAGTGAAAGAAGAAACCTGTTTCACAGTATATTTTTTTGAAATATAAAATAATTCTTTTAAATGTAACAGATAATTTGCTCCCAATTTTCCCCATGAAGATTTATGTAGACTAACGTCAAGGTTCCCTCCAGCCAACAGGAACGAAGCAATAACACAAAAACACTCTTTTTTTCTGTTTCACAGCACTAAAGTGGTACAAAAAGAACAAAAGCAGGAGATTTGAGAACTGAGTTGGTCTGCAGTCACGCCGTGCTTCTGCAGCTTATCTAAGAAAAGTCGACCGCAGTTGAGCTCAGCCAACAAACTGTGTCGGGAGGAGCCGAGGAACCCGGAGAAGTCGAGAGGTCTTCCTTCCCTTGGAGCTTGAAGACTTTGGTCCCTGAACAGCTCACATCACATTTTAACATTTCTGGGTGTGCAGCTTGCATGTGCGGCCTGTGCACACTTGTGCGCAGAGCTTCCTGTTCACGCACACTCTCCCTCCAGGTTCCTCCTCCGGAAAAAAGACTTTCCAAACTCGTAGGTGCTGATCATGATGGCGCAGGCCGGGGCCACTTTGATCACTCTGGGCATGAAGCCTGAGGAAGAAGCCAGCGGTGAACCAACAAGCAACCAAGGAGCCACTGAAGGTGAGTCTGAGCTCTACCTGCAAACAGGCCTCTGTAGCCCAGCTCCGCCCAGATCTCCTTCATGATGTGCCAGGTGGACGAGGCTCGCTTCAGAGAAGCTGCAGAGGGAAAATAGACAGGAGACATTTTAGAAACTCTTGTGTTCTTTACAGGTAAATGAGATGATGGGGAAAAGGGAGGGGCCTCCCAGACCTCCCAGAGAATCCATCTCTCCCAGCTGGATCTGTCTGCGGGTCTTCACCACATCGAACGGCAGCGTCAGGATAGCAGCGATCTGCAGCCAAAGGTTTGTGTGAGCGGCCACGATGGCGAGCACCGTGAAGCTAACGTTGGACTACTCACAGCTCCTGAAGAGGCTCCTGCCGTGAAACTGATGGAGACGTTGGCCTCGCTCAGCTGACACCACTGACACAACCGGCTCTTCAGCAGTTCGTAGTTGAACCAGTACAGAGCTGAAGACACACACTCACGTCAGCAACACACTCCTGCCGAGCTGCGTGCACGTTTGGGACCTGTGGCGCAGCTCTCACCTGAGAATGGGACGTCTCTGAGCACGGTGGGACCCCACCCCCTCCACAGAGACAGCACGCCGTCCTGGGACACTGCCGAGCGGATACAGGCGAAGAGCTCGCCGTAGGGTCGCCGGCGGGACTGCATCTTAGTCCGGACCAGCTCCAGAGGGCTGAGGACCGTCACCGCGCCCACTGCAAACACACAACCTCTGTAGGTCACCAGCGAGACGGGCTGTCCGCATGACGGCGTGGACTTACATCTGGCTATGCCCCCTGAAATCAGTGGGATGTGGTTGCCCTGGAGACCGAGGCTGTATCGCAGGTAGTCACGCAGCTGGTCGTAACAGGTGAAGTAGATAACGGTGGCGGGCACAGACATCATTCTACACACATGCAAATGAAGAGGAAGCCAATAAATACACTTTGAAAATAAATGGGATGTTTTTCTTCACAGCACACGGGGCCTCCATGCTGCCCCCTAGTGGTTCACAACCGGCGGAAAGTGTCGGGAATATTTTCAGAGACAGGAACTTCTCTGATGATCCCACTACAGTTTGGTCCCCGTATGGGTCTCAGAACCAGTATTTTCCAGTCCAGAAACACTCACAGCGTCGGTGGGAGGCCGCTCCACAGAGACCTGGCGCCTTCGTATCGAGTGATCTTCACAAAAGCATCCTACACAGAAAGAGGTGACCTGATGACGCTTCGGAATGGGAGGTGTGTGTGTGTGTGTGTGTGTGTGTGTTGGGGGGGGGGGACTCACCAGAGTGCCACTGAAGTGTGTCTGTGTGTTATACCATCTGGTACAACTGTTGCCCTTCTGACACACGTAGATGTGATCCAGTAATCCGTTACAATACAGGAAACACTTCCCTGTGGGGGGGCAGAAGTACAGCTGACTACAGTGGAGGAGAACAAACGGGACACGAAGACGACCTCTGTCCTCGTCTCTGATGACTCTTTATTGAAAAAGATTGACAGAGGGACAAGCTAAAGTGTTAGCACGTTAGCAAAAGCTGCAGGTTGACCAGAGCTGGCTGTGAGTGGAGGGACAGAAAAACAGGGAAGAAACGGGCTCGTGGACCTCTGCTGCGTCTTGGATTTTAAGATTTAGGGCGTTTTAGCAGCAGCTGTCAATACTCACACTTGGAAGGATGAATGACACTTTCCCATGGAGCCGCTGTGCAGTGTGAAGCTACAGAAACAGGCAGAGCAGCAGGATTAGAAAAGACAAACAGGCGCGAACAACAGGCGCAGCAGGTTAGCAAAGCAACAGTGAACAGACTCAGACTGTGGGAAAACCACAGAAGAAGACTGACCTTTGTAGAACGGAGTCTGCTGGGCCTGCAGCCGAATCTTTACCACGTCCAGCGGCGTGACTGCAAACACAGCAACACACACGGCTAACACACACGGCTAACACACACGGCTAACACACACTAAGTGTCTGAGGACGGAGGAAGAGGAGGGCCCCCCCCAAGTCCACTGTATGTACCCTGGTTCCGACTGTGACATATCGTGACTGACAGCGTTTGGACCAGCTAGAACCACATTACAGATTCTGGCAACATTCTCGCCACAGCAGAGCGCCAGTCGGGCCTGCTGGTGAGAGCAGGCGGCCATCTTCACTCAGCCGATCACCTCATTAATGAATCGGTCGATTGATCGGTTGTGATGCTGAAGGGAGGTGATGTTCCCCTCGGGTTCAGGTGGCATCAGGAGTGAGTGACCTTTGCTCTCACCAAAGACGGACGTGAGAAGGGCTCCGGTGCTGGACGCCATCATCTGCTGCGTGGGCGAGATGGCGGCGGCGGCGGCGTCTGGAGCAGCCCGCTCCCCCATCCTGGCCGTCTGTCGGACCACAGAAACACAGCAGCTGAGCCAGAGACCTTCCAGAGGAAACATCAACTCATTCTTCCAGGTGGAAATGCTCCATATTATCTGAATTCTTAGCGTGTGTTTTTGGTCCAATAAAACTGGTGATCGGTGATCATCTTGTCCTCCTGCTAGAGGAGCAGGAGCTACAGAAGAGGAGCTACAGAAGAGGAGCTACAGAAGAGGAGCTACAGATGAGGAGCTACAGAAGAGGAGCTAGAGATGAGGAGCTACAGAAGAGGAGCTACAGATGAGGAGCTAGAGATGAGGAGCTACAGGAGGGGAGCGGCTGCTGGACCTCAGGTGATGATAAGCTATCAGGGTTGTGCAGCCAGAGCCTCCTCACGGCTGCGGAAGCCGTTATAATCACATGCAAAGAGCCGAAGATGATTTGAATAAAAGACACGTTTCTGAGCAAATCTTCTGGTTTTACTGGTTTTCTGCTGTTCCAGTTCATCAGTTTGTTCTGACTGTTCAAATTTGTTGTATTTAAAATGAAAAAATGTTGAGTTAAAGTTTAATTTTAATGAGACAAATGACATTCCTGCTCTATGTATCACGTTAATCGGTTAAAGTGTTGATTAAATATTAACAGACAAATTCTGAAAACTGTTTTGACTAAATATATTTGATTAAAAAAAAGTGGGGGAATGTCTTCATAGCTGGTCAAATGACTACGAAATATACAGTTTAATTTCTCCATTAAGATGTTTTATAGCTTTCTAGGGTTTAATGACGCGGCTCTTTCAAAAACAAGCACATTTGTTCCTAAATGTTAACTTGTTCCAACGGAACCACATGTTATATGTTGACAGGGCGATAAAATGAACTAAAGTCTTCGAGCTGGCTCTCTGAAACGAGATGATTTAGGCGGCTTAGTTGCTCACGTTCATCTGGACGATGTTTAAACTGGACGAGACATTAGATTCGTCTCATGCTAATTGCTAAACAGCTAGCTTGTTTAGACGCTTCAAACCAAGCTAACAGCGGCTAACCTTCACTTTAGCTGCCAGTGACGCGCTGAAACGGAGGACTCTTGGTCCATTCCAGAGAGGTTAATCTCACTCCACCGCCACATCTAGAACCGAGGTTTCCTCCTGACTTTCAGGGACTCTAGATCACCCAAATACATGTTTTTTGCTTTGTTTTTGCAGGGCGGTACATTATGACGCCCCATCACCTGCGTTTTGAACGCGGAAGCTGATGCTGATGTGTAGACACTGTGCTGAGTGTTACAACCGTTGAGACATCATGCAGATGTTCTACAGATCAGCGCTGCCATTTCTGCAGGCACTTCCGCATTTTGGCCATACGGGACATCACGCCGCACTGCATGGAAACGTTTCTATTTATCGAAAATGTTTAAAAACAATCGTTTAATTTAGTCTATTTTAATTCTCTAACGACATTTTTGGTTATTTCATAACAGTGTCGAATCTTTCCGTAATGCAAACGCTTGAGACCCGTGTGCCTTCAGTCAGGTTCTGCTGTGGCATTATGGGAAATGTAGGCTTTCCGTCCTATTTGACATGAGGAAATAGTAAAACCGTTCACACCAGTCCGGCCTTCGTTAAGGTAAGACAAAACGTACAGATTTAGCAGGCATGATACTTTCTGCATTTTTTCTCTGCATGTTTATGTTTTTATTCAAGCCAAAACATAAAACAATTATTACTCAATTTAACAGATTAAGGGCAACCAAAACAATCCTATTTAGCGAATAAAAGGCTTTATTTTGAAAGATACATGACAAAATAAATCTGTCAAAGAATTGATCCAGTACATGCGAAGAATGATCAGCATCTCCAGATAATTAACTCAAAATAATGACATGGTACTTTTGAAACATCTTTTTGTTTGTGTGAAGATGTGATTTTTACACACTGTGTCCAGTCAGGTGTAACAGATGCTATATAAATAAAGATTGATTTGATTTGAGGTGTGTGTGCATGTGTGTATGTTCTTCTGCCAGATGCTGTCCAGCGTGTTGTTCTCAGGGGTTCTGCTGGTGCTGGTCGGGGCAGATCAGTGCCCAGGAGGAAGGTGTGATGTCTGCAGCGAGCAGGTCGGTGTTTCTGCCCCCTGCTGTGATGCTGTAGTCCCACCAGTCTGCTCATCCTCACAATCACCTCGACAGAGGACAATCTCCACAGAAACACAGCCCAAGCCTTTACCATGTTTCACAGTTTTTAAAATGGTCAAACTAAGAAAGTGACAAAACCGCCGGTGTAGTAGTAGACTTTCTACTTCCTGTTAAAAAGAGGAACAGTGATTTTTGCTGATAAAAAAAAAGCGGTTTCACTTCACTGTAGACAATAAAGGTTTGATTTTGTTGAAAGAGGATGAAATGAATTTGGAGAACAGTTGTATGTTTTATGTTTGCAGGAAGTTCTCTGCCCTGATGGAAAACGCTGCTGTCCTGAAGGTCACCTGTGCAGCTCGGACGGACGCTCCTGCATTAAAACAGGTGAAATCTGCTCCTGCAAACATCACAGATCCAGAAAACACAACATTAATCCTGAAGATTAACAAGATGCTCCTTTTTAATTATACCTTCACAACTTTATAGTCCATCTGGAAGTTCATTTATAGTCCATTTTAAATCACAAAATTCTGCAGGGGGAGCAGAGATTTTTCTGAAAAAGGGGGTCAGACCAGAACTCCATTTAGCCCAGAGCTCCTCTATAGGCTCCTATAAGTTCCTGCTGAAACTCCCTGTGCAGCCTGTCTGGTTTTAAATCGCGGAATTCTGAGCTCGTTGAGTGTTTCTGCTACACATGTTGAGAAGAAAACTTATTTTTCAGCTGTCGTTCCATGCAGTGACACTGAGGTGTGTCCAGATAATTACACCTGTTGTAAGGACGGAAGTGACAAATGGACATGTTGTCCTCTACCGCAGGTACACACACACACACACACACACACACACACACAAAATGTTTTTAAAACGACAACAGTTTCCCTCATTAAAGTTAAATTACAATATTATATTTTCCACTGAAAAATCCTGAGGCGGAGAAAAGGAGCATCTGCTTGAACTCTGTGCTACACACCGCACCTGTTTCACTTTAGTGAAAAAAGAAGTAGGTTCCACTTCCTGTCTCACTTCCTGTCCAGGCTGTGTGCTGCCCAGATAGGAATCACTGCTGCCCCGCCCAGTACAGGTGTGACGAGCAGAGCACCTCCTGCATCAAGGGCGATTCAGTGATGTCCTGGTTCCCAAAGCTTCCTGCTGCCCTTCGCATGGACGCCGGCCTCCAGGTGGCGCTCCGAGACGTCCAGTGTGACGAGCAGACCAGCTGCAAAGACGGCCAGACCTGCTGCAGAACATCACCCACCACCTGGGGCTGCTGCCCCTCTCCAGAAGTACAAGAAATCTGTCTTGTGTTCATTCAAGAGTTTAAAAGTCCTGCTCTGTAGCTGGCATCAAGCCTGCGTGGGGTCCAGATTAGCTCCACCTGCATCTGTAACTCACATGTGGGGCTGTATTTTAATACTTTAATACTTAATACTGCTCTTGTGCTTCTCTGTCCTTTTGAAAGGCGGTGTGCTGCAGTGACATGAAGCACTGCTGTCCCAACGGCTACACCTGCTTGGAAGGAGGACAATGTTCCCTGAAGACCCGCCGCCTTCGCTGGTTCAACTGGGGCGACGAGAAGCTGATCTGACTGTTTGTTCTACGCAGTGATGGAACTGTTGGAGTCTGATCGTCATCAGTCTCTCTCATTTCTCCTTGTTTTTCCAGCTGCATTTAAAAGAACGATGTAACTCACGTCAGTAATCATTTCTATTAAATTGAGTCATTAGCATGAAACTGATATTTGAATTAAATCATCTTGAGGTTTTGATATTTTTCCTATCTAATTAAGCTGTTTTGTGTATTTGAAGCGATATCGTGTCTGCAGCTTATTTTTAGTTCTGGATCAGAATTCTCCTGAAGGAACAACCCTTCAGCTTGTTTTCAATTTTGCTTTTTCTATTTAGTTATTTTCATTTAATTGAGAAAGCACATATTTACATTTACATCATATTTATTCCCATCTTAAGTGGCCTGTCTCTCTGATCCCCTCCCCCTTTTGCTTTCAATTTTTACCTATTTTTAATTTGAAATCAAAAAGTTGGATTAATCACAATTGGATTTTTCACATCATATAAGATTATGTTATTATTTTTCATATCAAAGTACTGCCCCACGTCTTTTTTGGGGGCGGGGGGGTCAGAAATAGAGAAGAAAATGTGTCAGAAAAAGAACAAATTTACAATGAATGCTAGAACCCTGTCTAATTTAGTCACTAACTACTAGTGGCAGGTCCTAACTCACACTGATCCAAATCACACAGAAATATTTGATTGTTTTCGTTGTTGTCTTATGACGTCCGTGACTTTTATTTTGAAGGGATGCGCTCTTCCGCCGCTGTATCCGCTCTTACGTTCACTCCCTCCGCTGACGTATGAATCATCGTTTCCAAGATGGCGGCGCACCTGTTTCTGTGATCCGTGTCGTCCGCGCAGGAGCAGCCGGAGCGAGGGGTCTCAGCCCGTCACGTACACGCGCACGATCACGGTTCCGGCTCCAAAATGTCCACAGAGGAACTGTCAGCATCCGACAGCGAGGCCGCCTTCGCCGGTGCTGGGGAGCGCTGGGCGCCGGTGGGCGCTGTGGCCAGTCCGGAGCTCGAAGGCGGCACCGTCGGCCGGTCGCTGTCGGGAGGCTGCGAGGCGGCCGCCGAGGAGGACATGGCCGTTCGCCTGGAGAAGCTGGAGGAGGAGCAGGCCCTGCTGAACTCCTCTCTGCTCGCCCTCACCTCGCACTTCGCCCAGGTCCAGTTCCGGCTGAAGCAGATCGTTCACGCTCCGTGCGCCGACAAGGAGAAGATGCTGGCGGAGCTGGAGGAGTTCGCCTTCAGGGGCTGCCCGCATGTGGTGGGCTGCCGAGCCCGGGACGAGGGCCAGCTGGAGAACTCGGTGAGGTCTGCTGGTCCAGAGACCAGAGTCGGAACCACAGTGGTTTAGCATTATTTTGTGGAGCGGTTTTGGCCCAGTAAGACTGGAAGGATCGATAATCATCGTGTGTGTGAATGTCGGAACACGTTTCTTCTTCCTGTTTCACACCTTAAAGCTGATAATGTGTCACTTATGACAATTATAAAATGAGATGCGAAGCAGCAGCTGGTGATGGAGGAGGGCACCGTCTCCCATCGTTCTTGCGTCTTCGCGTCCATTTTTAAAGAGACAGAATCAGCACAGCAGTTTATTGTCAGGTGAGCTTCAGGGCTGAGCTTCATGTGGTTGGTCGAGTCTGAGCCGCGTTCCCGTGCTGGCTCTCTGTGGGCCAGGTCTTGCTCTTTGTTGTGGTTCTCTGCTCCCTCCCAGGAGGACCTGGTGAGATGGAGGCTTTGGTGCTAACACGCCAGCTAACCTTGTCTGTGTGCTTCCTGGATGCTAAAGCGGTCGTTTGTGTGACTCTCAGACTGAAAGGGAGACGAGAGAACGTCTGGAGGCTCAGCGAGAGAAGCAGAAGGATCTGATCTTTCAGCTGAAGACGCAGCTGGACGACCTGGAGAGATTCGCCTACCAGGAGGGGAGCTACGACTCGCTGCCACAGTCGGTGGTCATGGAGAGGCAGAAGGTAGGAGAAGGCGGGGGAACCTCCGGAGTCCTCTCAGCCCCCACTGAAAGGACTCCGTGGTTGATGTTGACGTCTGGATGTTTTGTGCTCTGACGGTTTTGAAAGTCTGATCAGGTGGAACAAGTTTTAATCCTCTCGGGGCTGTATGATCAGCTGTTCTCGATGTTTCTGACAAAACCTGTTTTCTTCTGCTCCGTTTACCTTTGAAACTTGTGGAAAAGGGTCTAAAGCAGCAGGTGGCCTCCGCCGGCGTCGAGCTGCAGCCTCGTCACTGACGCTTAAAATCCAACGGGGCTTAAAGCTTTCAAATCGTTCGCCAAACTTTTATGACTCAAAAATTGCCCCGGTGGGGGCGCTAGAGGGTAAGTGGTGCGGCCCCTGCACAGCAGATGAGCCGATAACCTTCAGCCTCTCCTCCTGCTGTCAGGTCATCATCGATGAGCTGATTGAGAAGCTGGACGTGAACCTGAACGAGGACATCGGGAAGCTGTCGCCCGAGGAGCTGCGGCAGCGGGTGGACGCCGCCATCGCCCAGATCGTGAACCCTGCCCGGGTCAAAGAGCAGCTGGTGGAGCAGCTCAAAACACAGATCCGAGACCTGGAGATGTTCATTAACTTCATCCAGGGTGCGATGAGCGGTCTGCTCCGCGGTTTGGAATGGACCTGCGGCTCTGTGGTCTTAACCAACGTCTGTCCTCCTCACAGATGAGGCAGGAAACCCGCTGCTGTCGGAGGACGGGTCCAGTCAGCGCTCGCCAACCTCGGCCAGCGGCAGAGCTTCAGGGATGAAGAAGGGTGGTAGGTGGCACCTCGGCGTCTCTCTGGGCAACTGTGCTAACATGCTAGTGGCAGAGTTGCTGCAGTCACCAGTCTGAACCCACCAGGAAGAACCCGGTCACATAAACCTCTGTCTCTCTGCAGTAGATCCCCAGCAGGCCCAAAAGATCCGAGAATCTGGCCTTCAGCTGATCCAGAGGGCGCTGGCTGTGCTGCAGATGTTTGCTGTCAGCCAGTTTGGCTGCAGCCCTGGACATATTCCACAGAGGGTGTGGCCTCCAGAGACGTCCGAGCAGGACTACGGACCCCTGCTGCAGCGCCTGGAGGGCGCCGTGGAGAAGGTGCGGGTTCTGGGCTCCCGTCGGCAGCCTGCCCTCGAGCACGTCGTCAACTACACCAGCAATGCGGCACTGGGACCTCGAGACGAGCTCACCTCGTCGGTCAGGAAGGAGCTGGCGTTGGCTCTGAAAGAGCTGCTGGCTCACGGCCTGTTCTGCCCCTCCCAGACCATGAGCCTGGTCCTGGCCCCCATCTCCTGCCTGCTGCCTCACCACCCTGCTCCTCACACCATGCACCCCTGGGACCTCTTTGTGAAGTATTACCACTCCAAGAACGGAAAGGCCTTTGTGGAGTCGCCGGCCCGCCAACTGTCTCAGTCCTTCAGCCTGCCTGTAGGGGGCGGCCCCGTGACCGTCACCCCCAAGCAGTCTCTGCTGTGGGCCATTCACAGTGTGCTGAAGGAACACGGTCGCTACAAACGGGGTCCCGACACCAAGTTCAAAGCGCTGGTGTGCATGGCTCTGAACGAGCAGCGGCTGGTGTCGTGGCTCAACCTGCTCTGCAAGTCCGGGACCCTGGTGCACCCTCACTACCAGGCCTGGAGCTACATGGCCCAGACGGGCTTCGAGGGAGCGCTGCGCATCCTGGGCCGCATCAGTCACCTGAGGTTCAACCTCCCGGTGGACCTGGCTGTGCAGCAGCTGAAGAATATCAAAGACGCCTTCTGAGCAGGACACACGCAAGATGAGTTGGACCAAACCGCCCCGGATCAAGACGCCCTTCACGTCTGGAACTCGTTTGGATGTTGATTCAGTCTCGACTCACCTCAAGTATTTGACTTTTGCCTGCTAAGTGAGAGTGGTTGGGGGGTCTGATTAATGCATATAGCATCCTTTGGTGTTAGCCTGCCTTAAAACAGAGAAGAACCTTCTGTTTAGTGACACCTTCCTGACCTTTGGGACCCCAACCCTGACCTATGCACCAAAGACCCCCAAGTAAGTGCTTGATCCTGTGGCTCCTACATAATAATGTGGACCAGTGACCAAATAATGGACCAAAACTATGTAAACGGGGACAAATATGACCGACATGCTAATGCTAGCATGACGCTACTGCTGCGTTACTGTCTGGTCCAGACACTGTAGCTATTGGGTGTTAGCTCACGGTAGCAACGTTAGCAGCTAATGCAAGACTTTTGATCCTTGAAATTTTAAATGAGTGCTTTTTATTTATTTAGCCAGTAGTTGTGTGTCTGCTGAGCGCTCGGTTCGTCGGTGGTGATGTGGTCTGGCTGCGATGCAGGTTTCATCTTCTTGCCTGCTGCTTCTCTCCCCCCCGGCAACAGACAGCGAGTGGCTTTCGATGTTAATTTAATATCCTATTTATTTCCATTTGTAAGACAGTTGCAGGATCATTTTGGCTCTCTGGTAACAAGTTCTTCTCTTCCAGAGACTGAGAAACGTTGCACGTGTGTAATCTTTCGAACTTGAATGTAAAAAGGCCCGATGCTATTAAAGCCAGGTTGGATTCCACATTCTGAATGTTTCTGTCCTGTTGAGGGCCTGAAGCCTCCATCTGTGATTAACCTCTGACCTCTTAGATGTCTTTATGTCTCCTGAGATTTTACCAATCTGCACCTTGTGATTCGAGAACATTTTAACTGTTACTGCAGAAACGGGTCTGTTTGTAGTTACTTTTAACTCTATAGTTGCTTTATATTTTCTTTGATTTTCTCAGTTTTAATTAATCATCTGTTTTTTTGGAGTGCACATTTTATCTAGAGCAGATTTCTTTGATGTTCCCATTTTGAATCTCACACTAAATCATTTGTTTTCTGTTATTTTTATTTGCTTGCTTTAAAATAATGAAGATAAAATTAAGTCTATATTTGTGAATTGTGAGTCTTGTTTTTATCATGTTCAAAAACTATATATGTAACTAAAATGAAATATAAATGAGTTATTGAGTCTGAGAATTGGTCTTTTAGAATTCAGAGGAAAGATGCATGAATTGTTTTATTAATTGTCAGAAATGGCAAAAGCTGCATTTATATTAGTGAAATATCAAATTTTGCCCTCATACACAAAACTCTGGTTACAAATTTACATTTTCACAGTAAGAAAAACAAAATAAGCAAATCAAATAGTCTCAATTGTTCTATCAACTGTAACTATCAACTCGCCTCGAGGTTGATTAGAAATGTATCAATAAATGAATGAATATAAAATAAAGAGTGCAGTTTGTTGCTTGGAATAAAAGCCAATCCTTTCAAAATAAAAAATATCTATATATTGAAAAAACATGTGGCTTTAGTTCAAGTTAAATACATTTAAAAGCACCGTTTTATTGTAACAAAGTGAAACCTTCCTTTAAAGGCCCAACTACCCGGAAGTTACGTCACAGCGGCGGGGTCAAAGTTGAAAAAACCCTCCCCTACTTCCTTTCCTGTTAGCGGCGGCCGTAGAGCAGCAGAAGTGAGTGTAAATTTCCTTGAAACAATCTTCATCCATCTTCCCAGATCACTTTATTATTACCGTTTTTGCCACATCAGTCTGAGGACAAACACTCCTCTAACTCAGGCCGGTCCGTTCTCACTGGCTTTTTACATCTCTAAGGAGAGTTAAGCAACTATTAATAACCTTTCGGTGCCGTGGCGCATAATTCAACATGGCCGCTTCCATTTGGCTCCCAGCGGATCAGTTGGCACCGAAACGTTGCTGCTTCAGTGGGAGCAGAACTACGCCGCCGATGTTTGATAGGAATTGGTTGCGCCCGTGTTACTGAAGCCCAACGCTGACTAGCTGGTGGCTAATGCTAATGCTACGCTAGCAGCCGGGCGGCAGTAACAGCCCGAGATAAACGGGTTGAATTTGATGTCGCACTGGAAGCAACTCGACTGTTGACTGTTTCCTTTGATAGATATGGGCAAGTTCATGAAGCCTGGGAAGGTGGTGATGGTCCTGGCCGGACGCTATGCCGGCCGCAAGGCTGTCATCGTTAAGGTTGGTGTCGCCTCCGCCGCACGGTCCAGGTGGTGTCCGCCCGGTACCACGAACCTGCCGGCAGGTAACCTCTGAGCTCTGGTGTTCGCAGAACATCGACGACGGCACAGCTGACCGCCCCTACAGTCACGCCCTGGTCGCCGGCATCGACCGCTACCCCCGCAAAGTCACCACCACCATGGGCAAGAAGAAGATCGCCAAGAGGTCCAAGATCAAGGCCTTCGTCAAGGTGTTCAACTACAACCACCTGATGCCCACCAGGTCGGTGGTCTTGCCCTGGTGTTGGGGGAGGTTCTGGATGGGGAAGATGTTTCATGTGTTTCTCCAGTCGTGTAGAAATGTTCATCTTATTTACCTGTAATGTTCTGACACCAACATCTGGATGTTCTCCACCCGCTGATCTGTCCTTATGACAGAATGATGATCCGGTTCTGTTCATTGTCACTAGAACTACATTGATTGGTGATTATTGTATCATCCTAATAGTCGGTGCTGTTCTGGGGTCGATGCTGTCTTTAATAGTCTGAATTGATATTGACCCGTTTTAAAAACCCAGTCATTTCAGCCACCCCCCCCACCCAGATGTGGGAGGCCTTAAAGTTCTTCATAACAGCATGTTTAGTGACATCAGTCGTCGTCAGTATGTCTGCAGGCTGGTTCTGTTGGAGCGTTGAAACAGGCGGAGACGATTGTTGCTAATGAACGAACGAATGAATGTTCAGATGAGTCGAGGGTGAAATCTGTCAGCAACTTTAGCGAGCGGCCTCAAACCTGCGGAATTATCCTGATTCTGTGACCGTGGTCACGCTGCCGCCATGTCAGTGAGCGCTGAGAAAGCCGATGGATCCTCAGAAATGTGGAGTTAAATGTCCGGACGTGTGAAATGTCTCCCCGCTGAGCCTGTTTACCTGGAAATATCCCAGGGTGGCCCTGGGTCATGTGACCTGACGTGTGCTCCCTCCAGGTACTCCGTGGACATCCCTCTGGACAAAACTGTGGTCAACAAGGACGTGTTCAGAGATCCGGCCCTCAAACGTAAAGCCAGGCGGGAGGCCAAGGTCAAGTTTGAGGAGAGGTCAGTCGGGCTACGCGGGAGCTGAGGGTCTAACATCAAATCACATGTTCGCTTTGACTGAAGCTGGAATTTCATCTTTCTTCCAGGTACAAGACGGGCAAAAACAAGTGGTTCTTCCAGAAACTCCGATTCTAACTTCAGTTTCACAAATAAACGTTTAAAAATGGACAAAAAGAGGCTGGTTCTTTCCTTTTTCCTTGGCGAGGCTCATAACTGCTGAGGCTTCTGTGGTGGGGGTGAAATGTCAGCGGTTAGCGTAACGGACTACATCCGATGTGTGAACGCTACGCTAACGTTTGCAATATGCTAAAGAAACCTTAATAGAAAATTAAAATGAATTTAGTCAACGAGCACCAGCATATTTGTTTTGGGTCCTTAGAACTCAAACGCGTGCTGGCCTGTGACGTCAACATGCTAATGACTTTCACCCGGAAGTGTAAAGAACTTACGGCGGTGAACGTTACCCCTTCAGGGTGACGCGCCCCCTGTCGGCCAGGAGGCAAATGAAAACGAAAGTAAAAGCAAGGCGTGATTTTGTCTGAGGAAGGTAAGACTTGAGAATTGCTCTAAAAACAACTACATTTGGGTGTTTGGCTTTCATCTTTCATCCTAATCTGTTTTGAAACACCAAACTTATCGATCGCACCGATTGGAAGTGGTTCTTTAAAACTTGTCGATTGTTCTCACCCGTCCGGGTCAGAGAGAACTCAAGTCCGGTCGACGTCTCTCGAGCTTCGTTAAACTCTTTTTCTTCCAGATCTGTTCACGATGTCATCAGAAGAGGTGAGACACATGATTCCTTCGTGACGTATTTAGAAACTCAACAGATATTTCGATGAACCGCTGGATTAAATGTGTTTTAGGATTTCAGCGTGGTGACGATTCAGTCTTCACCTGAAGATCAGCCGCAGGTACCCGCAACCATCGGCGACTGTCTGGTGGGGCCGAAGCTACAATTCTTTTAGAAACAGACGAGTTTTGTGTGGAGACAGTTGTGGAACAAATATTGAGTCAGTCAAATCTTTCCTGCTGATGGGCCAACAGGAGCTGGTGGACCTGACCGTCAGCCAGCAGCAGATGATGTTTGCAGCCTTCGACAGCAGTCGACCGGGCCAGGAGAACCGCGCCGAGAAGCTCCATCTGGAAGAGGTTCGGCCGATGGAACGATCCGTGTACGTGATCCACTGGGGGCAGATAAGCAGAGGTCTTGTCCCGTAGGCGAGGCTGAACCAGCTCCGGCAGGAGGAGGACGAGCTTCTGAAGAAGATCCAGAGTGTGAAGGCTGCCCTGAGCGAGGAGGAGAGCCTGATGGACAGACTGAACCAGCAGGAGGACGTAGGTCCCTCGGAGCTCCGCCCACCGCCACCAGCGCCCACATCCCGCTAAATCTGGGCCTCCGTTTCAGGTCTTGTCCCGTCTCCCTCAGCGGGACATTTACTTGGGACTGTTGACGGCGTCGTCCAGGGACGCGCCGGCGTGGGACATCAAGTCACGTGTTGTGTACCCGATGGACGGCGGGACGGCGCTGATCACGTTCGACGAGGACGCGGGTGAGTTTACCTGCCGTTTCCAGGTGAGCGACACGAATCTTCTGAGTGGGGTGGAGATTCAGCGTGAGGGATCCAGCGTGAGGGATCCAGTGTGAGGGATCCAGCTGCTTCCTGGGTGGATTTAGCTCAGGCAGGACGTCTGAGAGTAACGAGTCTTCAGCTGATGTTTTCTTGTTGCTTCTCAGTGGCCAAACAGATCCTGAAAATGAAGAAACACATCGTGTTGCTGGAATGTGGGCACAGGATCACGGTGGAGGCCCAGCCGGTCCAGCTCGTGGTGCCCAAACAGGTGGAGGTAGAAGAACCCGACTAAAATCTGACCGGCCGTCATTGGTCTCCGTCAGCGGATTCACTGATCTTTTGTCCTGCAGATGGATTCTGTGATCTGTTCTCGCCGGATTCTGGTCTCCAATCTGCCGCAGATGGAAGCGGAGAGCCTGGTGGACAAGCTGGGCTTCCACTTCTCCAAGAAGGCGAACGGAGGCGGAGAGGTGGAGAACTGCTGGCTGGATAAGGACTCCGGGACGGTGGTCATCCTGTTCTCAGAAGAAGGAAGTGAGGACATTGTTGTTGAGCAGGGCTGCTCCGGGGCTGCTCCCGGGGTTGCTCCCGGGCTGCTCCGGGGCTGCTCCCGGGGCTGCTCCGGGGCTGCTCCGGGGCTGCTCCCGGGCTGCTCCGGGGCTGCTCCCGGGGCTGCTCCCGGGCTGCTCCCGGGGCTGCTCCCGGGCTGCTCCAGGGGCTGCTCCGGGGCTGCTCCCGGGGCTCCTCCGGGGCTGCTCCCGGGGCTGCTCCCGGGCTGCTCCCGGGGCTGCTCCGGGGCTGCTCCGGGGCTGCTCCCGGGCTCCTCCGGGGCTGCTCCCGGGGCTCCTCCGGGGCTGCTCCGGGGCTGCTCCAGGGGCTGCTCCCGGGGCTGCTCCTGGGCTGCTCCCGGGCTGCTCCAGGGGCTGCTCCCGGGCTGCTCCTGGGCTGCTCCTGGGCTGCTCCGGGGCTGCTCCCGGGCTGCTCCCGGGCTCCTCTGCCCCCCCCGTGGTAACGTTTGTGTGTCTGCCCCTCAGTTGTCGACGCGCTGGTGCACAAGGAGTTCCACAACATTGGGGTGCACAAGGCGACACACACAGTCCGAGTGGGGCCGTTCATCAGCGGACAGATGAGCCGACTGGAGGTGATCGACTCCCTTTCCTGCTTCAGGTTTAGTTTTGGATCTTGTGGGCTCATGTGGCCGTTCTTGCTTCCAGGCCAAGGTGCAGGCTTGTTCCAGGACGGTGCTGCTGACAGGAATCCCGGACGTCCTGGACCAGGACACCCTGCAGGACATCCTGGCCGTCCACTTCCAGAAGGGCAGCAACGGCGGAGGCGAAATCCTGCAATGTCTGTACAACCCGGTGGGTCAGTGCACGTCGGCCATCTTCAGCAGCCAGAGCAGCGTCTCATCAGCATAAGCTCCGCCCCCTTACGGGCTAACGAACCCAATAAAGCAGCTAATAAAGTAAAGAAGGTGGAAATGTGTTGTTTTCTCATCTTAAAGTTACATTTAATATTGCATAAAATAAGAAAATGCTGAAACCAAAATATATGAAACTAACTGCTTTAATTGCTTTTTCTGTGGTTAAAAAACAAACTTTGAAGTCTAAAACTGCATCCATGAATCAAACCAGCAGGAAAAGAATCAGCAAGTCTGGTGTCAAAGTGCTCAAAACCTTCAGCAACGAGGATCATTTCTGATTTATTGTAAAAACAAATTAAAGTAACGGAACATTAAAACGAGACTCGTCTCCAGGAGACGGACCCCAAGTTCTCGGGGGGACCAGAGTTGGACGCACGTTTGGAAAACTGAAAAAACAAAGTTTTCTAAAAGTTGATCTGAAAAATGTTGGACTGGGAGTTTGTTCAGAGGGACGAGCCCCCGTCGAGCCCCCGTCGGTCCAGTGAACCAGCAGGTAAAGGTTGATTAAACCTGAACTGAACATCAGACGTCTGCTCTTCCAGATGTTCCTCGTGCATCGAACTCTGGTTCCTGTCACAGACTCAATCACGTCAAGCAATTTAAAACCTCGGGAGTGTTGCGCTACATTAGCTCCTCCTCCTCTCCAGGGTCGTCCAATCATCATCTGTGTGGGTCAGCGATCACATCAGACCACAAACATTCAAATGGAAGTGTTTCTCTAAAAGCTGCACCTTTACGAAGGCGCTCAGTAACGTTGATACAGTAACACAACAGCTCAGATGGCCTCAATCTACAGGTCACACACACACACACTTAAAAAGGTCACTACTGTTTGTTCATCTCGTACAGCTAACGTGAACAATCTGTCCACAGAATAATCGAACATGTTTGAAGTGTTTTCTACTTTGTCGTAAACAGCTAACTCCACAATTTAAATTACTTGTAATATTCAGTTAGAAAATGACGGAATCCCGTGAAGGTCCACATTAGGGGGAAAACAGGAAAATAAGTAACAGGAAGCAGGAGTGTGTCGACAGGAAGATCATGGAGCCGTGACGAATACGACTTTTAAACGACCACCGGCGCCCATTTGCTGGGAGTGCGTCCGTACTGTCGGGAAAAAGAAGAAAAGGACCGGTTCAAAAACCGTCTCTCTGAAATGGGTTAAACTCACAATATTAGTCAACATGAAATGGAAAAAAGGTTAAAAATATATTAAAACAGTTCAGTTCAATGGACTGTAGAAAAGGAGAAAGTTAAGTTTTTAATTTTTTAAACGTAAATATGCAGACAAAAACACATCAAAGCAGCTACTTTGATGTGACCGTTTGGTGCAGTTCCGCCTGTTGCCACCAGGTGGCCCCATCCTCGCCGAGTCCTCACCTGAATATCAGTAAGCTCTTTGTAGAACCTCTTGGCCAGCTCTGGACCGTTCTGCATGGTGGGGATGTGGATCGTCTGCCAGGGGAACAGAACCATCAAACATAATCAAGAAGGTCGTCAGGGCGCATCAGTAAAGGTCGTCCCATCATGTTAACGAGGACGGCCCACCTGACCCCTGTAGAGGAGGCTGCCCACCGGACAGACCACACAGGCCGTCCCGGCGCCAAACATCTCCAGGACCCGGCCAGCCTCCAGGGCTCCCAGCAGCTCCTTCATGCCCATCGTCCGCTCCGTCACCTTGAACTCACCCTGAAGCACCAGAACCATCAAACATGGACCTTTCGTCCTAATCAGCACCTAATCAGCTCCTCCTACCCACAACCGGGCCAGATCCAGCAGAGACTGTCGAGTCACTCCCGGGAGGATGATTCCATCCAGAGGAGGGGTGACCAACTCCCTCTCTGGGGCACGCACGCGCACACACACACACACACGCACACGCACACACACACACACACAGGCATGAGTGGCCAATGACAGCTTCCAGTAGGACCAGTAGAGTGGTTCTGACCTCCATTCTCATTGGTCCAATAGATGAAGAGGTTCATGGTCCCGACCTCGGTGATCTCCTCCTCTTTCCCGTACAGCCACAGGACCTGCTGACAGCCGCGCTTCAGCGCCTCATACTGCACGGCGATGGTCGGCCCGTAGTTCCTGCAGATGTTTCAGAGAGCTGCTGCATCACTGACTCAGAAACAAATCAAAAGTGATCAGCCGTCAGTTCTGATCCAAGCTGATTCCACAGGAAACAACCAGTCGGCCAATCACAGTAGAGGTTTCATCTGACTGCTGCTAAATGGAGGGGTTAGTGGGAGGGGCTGCTGGGAACAGTGGGAGGGGCTGCTAGGCCTGTGGGAGGGGCTGTGGCAGCATTACATAAGCACGAGGCGTTGGTTCAGGATGTGTCAGTCGTGTTGCAGCTTTGATTACAGGCTGTCTGGAATGTGGCAGCATCAGTGCCAACAACAATCACGAGGACCGGCCCGACTGGTCTGACCATTACTAACCAGTGAAGCTTCATCATGTTAGCAGGGGTCAGCGGGGTCACGTGACTCCCAGGTTCAGGATATCACATTTCTGTGGTTAAATAGGAAGATTGCATCATCCCTTTTTGATTAAAGCTAATGTTAGCTGACCTACCCGCCCATCTTAAACGCACCGACTCCACCTTTCCAAGCTCGGACAAACGACGGGTCAGCCAGCAGAGAAACCGGGTTGAAGGATCCAGTGGCGAAGTAGGGTCCCACTGGGCCGATGATGACGAATAGCATGGCTTTCCCAGCCCGAGACACCCCGAGGGAGGGCTGGAGAACAGAGGTGGAGTCAGGTGATCCGAACCAGGAAGTGCCTGTTTGGGAGTTACAGGTTGGAGGTCGACACCAAGTCTCACCTCAGTTCCTATGAAAGTGGGTCTGATGTAGAGACTGGCGTCCTGCGAGTAGGGAACCCACTCCTGGTCCACCTCCACCAGCTTCTTGATGCACTCCAACAGTTCCCCTTTATCAAACAGCTACAGAGACAAACGTCTCGTCATGTCCAAAACCTTCAAAAGGCCTGAAAATCTCCCGAAAACAACAGGATCAACCATTTTAATTTGAGATAACTGACTTCCTTCTCACTTTTGTTTCGTGTTAGAACGATTTAAAAGGATTTGAAGGTCAAAGCGGCTGAAGCGCCACACTGACCAACCCTGCTGTTTACACTCAGCAACTGAGCCTCGTCCCGAGTGTCCTGGGGACACGTGTCGGTCCTGCTGGATCAGCAGCAGCTTCGGAGGGGGACTCACGGGCAGGCAGCTCCTGTCGGCGCTGCGGTGCATCCGCTCCATGTTCATCATCGGCCGGAAAAGCCGGACGTGGTTGTCGACGCCGCGAAACGCCTTCATGCCCTCGAACAGCTGGATGGACACGGCCAAGGACACAGGACAGCAGTTGTACGTTTGTCTTCCCTGCTATGTGTCCCGGCGTGTGGGTGTGGCCTCACCTCTATGGAATAGTGCAGGGCGGAGCTAGCAGGGTGCAGCGACAGGTTCTGGAAGGGTTTGATCTGAGGAGCTTCCCATCCGCTCTCCTCGGACCAGTTAATGGTCAACATGTGATCAGAGAACTGCTTTCCAAAAACCAAGCTGGAGGTCTCGGGCTTGGGCCGGCATGTGGCGCTGCGCTCCAGGACCAGATCGGCCGCCTGGCGCAGAGGCGAGGAACCGAGACAAGAGGAGCGAAGGAAGAAGCAGACGAGACCGAAGCAAAGCGGGTGACAGATACCAGTGATGTCTTTGAATGTTATTAGCAGAGCATGCTCTTAAATTAGTGGACGCGATCACAGAGGAGGCAGAATCGGTCCTGATTCAATCAAATTAAACTGAATTAAACGATCAGTCAGGAAATGGGAGAAAGATGAAGAGAGAACCTTTAAATTCTTGGTACAGAACATAGCGTTGAAGATCCCAGCGAGCAGCTTTTACCTTGAAGGAGCTGGAATATCGCAGCGAGCGGAAGTTCCGGACCTGCAACAGTCGTCCCTGGAGCGCCTGGAGACAGGGAGACAGGAGACAGGTGGAGACAGTGGAGACAGGTGGAGACAGGAGACAGGTGGAGACAGGGAGAGACAGGTGGAGACAGGTGGAGACAGGGAGACAGGTGGAGACAGGGAGACAGGTGGAGACAGGTGGAGACAGGGAGACAGGTGGAGACAGGTGGAGACAGGGAGACAGGTGGAGACAGGGAGACAGGTGGAGACAGGTGGAGACAGGTGGAGACAGGGAGACAGGTGGAGACAGGGAGACAGGTGGAGACAGGGAGACAGGGAGACAGGCAGGCAGACATGGGGACAGACAGGGAGACAGACAGACAGACAGGTAGAATAGTTCTATAGAACTGAGGGGCCACGATCAGAATCTTATCCACTGAGTTTTTCCCTGTGAGAGCAGCAGAAAGTCTAAGACTAAGAATGTTGAGGACAGATGACTGGGTCTGTCTGCCCTCCTGTCCTGTCTGTCCTCCTGTTCTGTCCTGTCTGTCTCTCCCCCTGTTCTGTTCTGTCTGTCTGTCCTCCTGTTCTGTCCTCCTGTTCTGTCCTGTTTGTCTGTCTGCCCTCCTGTCCTGTCTGTCCTCCTGTCTGTCTGTCCTGTCTGTCTGTCCTCCTGTCCTGTCTGTCCCGTCTGTCCTGTCTGTCTGTCTGTCCTCCTGTTCTGTCTGTCTGTCCTCCTGTCCTGTCTGTCTGTCCTCCTGTTCTGTCCTGTCTGTCCTCCTGTTCTGTCCTGTCTGTCCTCCTGTTCTGTCCTGTCTGTCTGTCCTCCTGTTCTGTCCTCCTGTCCTGTCCTGTCTGTCCTCCTGTTCTGTCCTGTCTGTCTGTCCTCCTGTCCTGTCCTGTCTGTCTGTCTGTCCTCCTGTTCTGTCCTGTCTGTCCTGTCCTGTCCTCCTGTTCTGTCCTGTCCTGTCTGTCCTCCTGTTCTGTCCTGTTCTGTCCTGTCCTCCTGTCTGTCCTGTCCTGTCTGTCTGTCTCCTGTTCTGTCCTGTCTGTCTGTCCTCCTGTCCTGTTCTGTCCTGTCTGTCCTCCTGTTCCTGTCCTGTCTGTCTCCTGTTCTGTCCTGTCCTGTCTGTCTGTCCTCCTGTCCTGTCCTCCTGTTCTGTCCTGTCTGTCCTCCTGTTCTGTTCTGTCTGTCTGTCCTCCTGTTCTGTCCTGTCTGTCCTCCTGTCCTGTCTGTCCTCCTGTCCTGTCCTGTCTGTCCTCCTGTTCTGTCCCGTCTGTCCTCCTGTCCTGTCCTCCTGTCCTGTCCTGTCTGTCCTGTTTGTCCTCCACCAGCTCGGATGTCAACGTGGACGACGCAAGATTTTCCTGTATTACAAACATCGCTTTAAAGATTTTGAAGCTTTTTTCAAAATCTCCCGTGTGTGTTAAAATATTTATGTTTTAAAAATAAAGCCGAAGGGAAGAATTATTATTAGATTATAATAACCAAATAATTATGAACGCAGAATCCGGATTAACTGAATAATGTACCCTAACTCCACTAACTCAGTTTGGCTGCCAGTGATTTCAAAAAGAAATAAAAGTCAAGTTTGAGTGTTTGGCCGAAATGTTGCGCGTGTCGGTGAATGTTTAACCCGCGTGACCGCGACTCTTCAGGATTCTTTCAGTGTTGGTTATTAACAAGTTCAGCACTGGTCGAATTTTAACATGAAGACTGGCTGAAGCCGCTCTTTTTGCGGTTCACTGCGGGAAACGAACTCGGTCAAAGCCGCCGAACGACGGCGCGTGCGGGTCGCTGGTGCCGCGGGAATCATTGACGGGACGGGCGATAAAACGGCCACAAACACGCACTTTGCTCAGTGAACTCACCGACCGGAAGGCTGCCATCTCCGACACGCGACGAGAAATGGCGCTTTAATGGCCCGGGCGGAAACAAATGATCGGCTCAATGTCAACACTTTAGTTCCGCCTTGAAATACGAGACGCGGCCCAGAAACCAAACAAAAATCAAACTGCTTCATTTACAGCCACGGCGAACTGTTAAGTCTTGGGTTTGACCTCATTTTTGCGTTTTATTGAGACAACCCAACTTCATCCGGACAGTGAATAACTACAGAAATAAGGTTTGTGATTAAATCGCCATGACGTCACCAACGACTAGACTGGGGGCGCGACTGCAACGTGACTTCTGATTGGCCACGAGCGAGACACGTGCGCCAAAAGATGCGGAAAAATTGGTCGCACAAATCGGCTGCTGATTGGTCGGTTGAAGAGGCGTGGCCCGTGTCACCTGGTCACGTTTGGCACGAGGCGGGTGTTAAATACGAAATGGGGACTGAAGATTTCATCAGAAAACTCAAAGTTCGTGTTGTTTACAAGACAGAGGAGAGGAGAAGGAACTCAGAGATGCATAAGTCAGGAAGGGCTTCTGCTCTCCCAGTATCCAGCCCGAGGACAGGCTGGGCTGGGCCCAACACATGAATCAGGTCCTGCACGGATCCACATGTGCTGAGGCATCTGAAACTGCTTCGAAAGACACAAGGACTGGGCTCAGATACACACTGGGGGGTCAAAGGTCACACGAACAGATGCAACTGGGTAATAAACTCCAGGAGAACAGCTGAAGAACATCTGACCGTCCCAGTTAATGTACGACTGAGTGGATTCTTCATGCAGCACCAAGCAGCCAGTGACCTCATTCAGCAGGAAACAGAACAGGAACCTCAGAAAGTCACCAGGAACTAGCGTCACACATTAAAAACAGCACATGGAAAAGGTTCAGGGAACGTGCTTCATGCTGTGTTGCTGTGGACTCCTGCAGAGCGAGGGCGGACAAAGCTGCAAGGGAAGCCGTTAGGAGGAGCAGGCAGGTCAAAGGTCACGGTCAGAGGGGAGGAAAAAGCAAATGAACGTTGGCCACAGAAGTGAGAAGAAGTCAGATGACGACGGGCGACCTACCGGGCAAATAATGAAAAAGAGCAATTTACGGTAACTAGGTTACGACTCGGTCACAGGAAGTTAAACGCTGCACATTTTAGTTTGCAGGAAGTCGATAAATATACGAGAGAAGAAGAGAAATGATGGACCAAGGAAACTGGGAAGGGAGAGAAGAACATCTTCGAGTTTGGAGACTAAAGTGGGAGGAAAGGTGAGCTGACCTGAATGACCTGAAGGGGGCAGTAAGGCGCCTTCATCATGGCTGCCACAGCCCAAAGAAGAAGGTGGAAACCGCCTGAGAACCACGGGGCCTTAATTTAGTAATAGAACTCATTTATTTAGAACAGATGAGAGCATCAGCCATCGTTCAGACGTGCATCTGCTGTTGGTGGAGCCGCTGAGAGCAGGAGGAATCAGGAGGATATCTGGCTTTTCTCTCCATAGTTCAGCTCGGCCCCCCCGCTCAGCCACAGGTCGATGCCGGTGCAGAAGGTGGCGTCAGCAGCCAGGAAGATGGCGGCCCGTCCACACTCCGCCTCGGTCCCCATACGGCCCAGCAGCTGTCCCAGGAGAGAGGCTGAGTTCAGGTCAGGTTCGACCCTCTGCCCACGTCTTCATAAAACTGACCTGACATCGCTCCCCAGCCCTGATGGTGGCGGCAGCATCAGGCGACTGTCCTGCTACCTCCTCCCACAGAGGCGTCATCACGTTACCTGGGGAGATGCTGCCAGAGGGAGAGAACGGGCACATTCAGACCATTTAAGGCAACAACCCGTGGTGCTAATTCTAACAATGAACAATTTCTTCTTGTGTTTATTAATTATTGCTAAGCATGCAATTAAATCAGGCATTGTTCTGGTTTATTACTGTTTCCAGTCTGGACTCACCAGTTGACTCTGACCTTATGGACACTCTCGTCCACCGCCATCGCCTTTGTCATGGAGATAATCGCCCCCTGGTGGCCGAGAGGCCGCATTACAACAGGCAGGGGAAAAGGTTGAAAAAAGCTTTTGTAAGTTTTGGATTTGAGATGAATGTTTTATCACCAGTTATAGTGATAAACAGTAGTGGAACATATAGTGTTCAAATGAAATAATTCTATCAAAAACATAGTTTTAGAACAAAGAACGTTGATTCACCTTTGTGGCCACGTAGGGCACAGCGTGCTTCTGTCCGATGGTTGCAACCAGGCTGGAGACGTTGATGATGTTTCCTTGATGCAGACGAAGGTACGGCAGCGCCAACTGCAGACAAACACACACAAGAGCCTCTGAGACGCCCCCTGCAGGCGGCTGCAGGCAGCGCCTCACTCCTCAGGAGGATTCTCTGGATGATACGATGGTGCTGCAGGTTGGCGCAGGTCAGGTTCAGGTAGAGACGTTTGTCAGGATTGTTTCCTTTTATTTGCTCCTCCAACATTCAATTTAACCGTAAAACGGAAAAAGCTTCAATGTTAAAGACGTTTTCTGTCAAATCAAAGTGTGACATTCAACTTTTTTTCCTGCTACGTAAGTTTCTGAAGTTACTTTTGAGGCCAGGAAGTAGCTGAGCAGGTTGAGCTGGAGCAGGTCCCTGAACTCTTCTGCTGTGGTCTCATCAGTGGGTTGGTGAGGAGGATCTGAGAGCAGAACATGGAAGTACCACACAAGGTCACCTGACCTCCGTATGTGTGTGTGTGTGTGTGTGTGTGTGTGTGGTGTGTGTGTGTGTGTGTGTGTGTGTGTGTTGTGTGTGCGCGCGTGCGTGCGTGTGTGGGTGTGCGTGTGTGTGCGTGTGTGCGTGTGTGTGTGCGCGCGCGTGCGTGCGTGCGTGTGTGTGTGCGTGTGTGCGTGTGCGTGTGTGTGTGTGCGTGGTGTGTGTGTGTGTGTGTGCGTGTGCGTGTGCGTGTGTGTGTGTGTGTGTGTGTGTGTGCGCTCACGCCAGCCAGCGTTGTTGACCAGACAGTCGATGCGTCCGTGGGTCTCCACGGTGGTGGTGATCAGTCTCTGCACATTTAGCAGCAGAACAAAAGCAGTTAGAAGAGAAGAGAGAGAACGTTTGGAGATGCAGGTTCGGAACCGGAAGTGGACTCGCCTTGATGTCCTCCTCTTTGGAAACATCACATGAGACAAATGTGCAGGACCCGGGACCTGCTCCGTTGAGCTCCGCCTCTAAATCCTTACCTGCCTCACCTGAGGTACACACAGAGGAGTTATTGCTGACGTTCCCTAATCCCGCGATTGTTCCCACATTTCTCGTTTTAAACTTTGTTCTATATCTTGGTGTTTCTATTAAAACCAGAACATGGATAAAAGACAAAATGGAAATAAATTCTCACCTCCTCGGGCACAAAAAACCACTTTGGCTCCATTTGCCACTAAAATCAAATTTAAGAAAATTCTGATTGTGATCAGAGAAAAGTCGCGTTAATCTGGGGTGGGTTGTACCGAAGGCTTTAACGATCCCTCTGCCGATCCCCTTCGATCCTCCGGTGACGATCGCAACTTTGCTCAGATACCTGAGAGACATGTCGAGAGTGATGAAGAAAAACGTGTTTTTTAAAATCCTGAACTGGTTTTTGAGCTCAAAGTTCCAGCCACAGTTTGTTCTGCTGCCTTCAGGGACGTCGGAAACCACATACTGCAGTCTGAAAGCAGGGGAAAAGTCAGGAAATTAGATAAGAAGAACAAGCTGCTTGTGTCACAGGACACAAAAGTTCATGATGAGGCGGAAAAATCAACGATTGTCACGTGACCGGCGTCTTCGCTCGTGTTTCTTTAAATACGCAGAGAAAGAAAAGAGGAATATTAAATAAAGTCATTTTTTTCTTTCAGACGCTTCCTGTTACTCATTTTATCAGAGGACATTTACACATGTTTACACTTTTTAATCAGAAGAAAACGAGAGTTTGAGCTGTTGGTGGCGCTAGAGGAGCAGCTGTTCAGAGCGGGGGAGAAACTCCTGCAGGAGGATTGAATTTCAGCCTGACAGCAGTTCTGTGAGAGTCTGAGCTGCAACGGGCTGGTTTCCAGCAGAGCTGCAGACTCTGAAGGGATCACGCTGCCTTCACTGTCCTCCTGAGAGAGCGACACATGAGGAGCAGGAGGAGCAGGAGCAGGAGGAGGAGCAGGACATCATCACCAGGGTTAGAAACCATACCAGACGAGTGCCGAAGCTCTTGTGGAGATCAGACTCATGGTCGCTCTGAACCAGCAGCCCCACAAACTCCACCAGTGTAAGTTTGCTTCTACTGGGACCAAACTGGGGACGACTTGTTGCCTTCGCGTCCTGTATTTGTTCATCTATAAACAAAAGTTGCACTTTTTATTCACGATCCCTTTGATGTTGTGCTCAACAGGAGGAAAGAAAGAAAAACAAGGACTTCAAAGCTAAATCAAGATGTTTGCAGATGAAGGAGGAGGAGGAGGAGGAGGGGGAGGAGCAGGAGGAGGGGGAGGAGGAGGAGGAGCAGGAGGAGGAGGAGCAGGAGGAGGAGCAGGAGGAGGAGGAGGGGGAGGAGGAGGAGGAGGGCAGCTGAAAGAAGTTGGACACAAACACAAGTGGACCAAAGACCAGCAGAACGAGCTGCAGAAGGAAGGAGCCCAGCAGGAGCCGAGCATCGACGGGGACGGGCGGCGCCGCCGGAGCGGCTGGGCTCTGACCGAGCGTCTCGCCATCAACGTGTCGGGGATGCGTTACGAGACTCAGCTGAGAACTCTGGCCCAGTTCCCGGACTCCCTGCTGGGGGACCCCCGCCGTCGCCTCCGGTACTTCGACCCTACCAGAAACGAGCTTTTCCTGGACAGGAGTCGCGTCTGCTTCGACGCCGTCCTCTACTTCTACCAATCCGGCGGGAGGCTGCGGCGGCCGGCCAACGTCCCCTTGGACGTGTTCCTGGAGGAGCTGCGTTTCTATGAGCTTGGCGAGGAGATCATCGACCGCTACAAGGAGGACGAAGGTTTCGCCAAGGAAGAGGAGAGGCTCCTGCCTGCCGGCGAGCTGCAGCGGCGCCTCTGGATGCTGTTCGAGTACCCAGAATCCTCAGGTGGAGCTCGAATCATCGCCATCGTCAGCGTCATGGTCATCGTGATCTCTATCCTCATCTTCTGCCTGGAGACTCTTCCTGAGTTCCAGAATGAGAAGGAGCAGAGGGAGGTGAGGAGGACTCATCTCGTGACCTTTAGACCTTTCGCGAACGTCTTCTTCTGCCAGGAAACGTGAAAACTGGCGAAAATGCTGAAAACGGCGGCATTGGCGTCAGGTTGGCCAACGCCGCCTTCTCAGACCCAAAACACGTCGCGGATCAGCAACAGGTGCCAGTTCAGAGGCCGAGAGGGGACACGTCCTCTCACCTGACGAGAACCTTCCATCCAATAGAATAAGAAGGTTTTTAGGGAGGAGAAGCATGAACGTAAGACAGGAACCAGATGTTCCAGCTGGTTCACCAGAGCCGTCCAGGTAGAGATTATTTTGAACCTCTCGTAAAACATGATCCACTTAGATGGAGCGGCAGGAATGGGGGGGGGGGGGTGTGTAAGGACAGACGAGGCCAGATGGAGGTTTACGTTCAGACACGATCTGGACTGCAGGAGCCAACGTTCCACTGAGACGAGAGACGGTCGGAGGTAAAGCAGAGGAGACGGCCTGGTGTCACATGACTCCCCGGAGAGCTGAAACTCCTAAATATAGAGGATGGATAAAGCTCATCGCTCATTAGCACATCGGGCAGTATTAATAAACGCTGACTCGGGTCACAGGGCAACAGCACAAGTTGTGTAGAAGTTGTGTAGGCTGCAGACCTAGAGGTGGGAATTACTGGAGAAAATCCTGGAATGTTCTGTGGTACCTGAAGACCCTCGGGAAGAGTTTAACATTTCTGACCCGAGGACATGGTCTCCAGAACACCTGTGTCTGTCGGAGAGGTGACGGTTAAGCTGCCCCATGGGGCATGGGGCATGGGGAGATCAGCAGTAATTAAGCTAACGTGTTCCCGCAGTGGGGACCTGCTGGGACAGGTGGGGGCGGGGCTACTGGGTCCCACTGGTGCTAACATCCTGGCCTAACCTGAACCTGATCAAGCTGAAACATTTGAAAAGTCACAAAGAAAGAAAATCAATCCTGGGACAAAATAGTGTCACCCTACGAAAACGGTGACATTAACAGAATAGGCTAGCTTCGTTAGCTTTAGCCTCTAAGCTTTGCATTACTGTTTCATAACTTCTGGGAGATGAAATAAGACGCGCTGCTACTTTGAGGACGTGTCAACGCTGCAGTGTTGCTGTAAAAACAGGAAGTGGTCTGAGGGCTGGGGGACAATGGGAAGCTGTAGAAACCAGATGTTTTCACCGATCTCATGTCTGTCGTCTGTGTTCCAGCGCTCCACCACCGTACCTCATCCCACCATCGCCAACGAAACCATTACAGTCGCCCCCGGCTTTGCCCCTTTCCAAGATCCCTTCTTCATCGTCGAGACCATTTGCATCTGCTGGTTCTGCTTCGAGCTCCTCGTGCGGTTCTTGTGCTCCCCCAGTAAGACGTACTTCTTCAAAGACGTCATGAACACCATCGACTTCTTCGCCATCATTCCCTATTTTGTCACGTTGGGCACAGAACTGGCCAAAGACAAAGGAGCCCAGCCATCCGTGTCGCTGGCTCTCATCAGGGTCATCCGGCTGGTCAGGGTCTTCAGGATCTTTAAACTTTCCCGCCACTCAAAGGGTCTCCAGATCCTGGGCCAGACCCTGAAGGCCAGCCTCCGAGAGCTGGCCCTTCTAATCTTCTTCCTCTTCATCGGTGTCATACTGTTCTCCAGTGCTGCCTACTTTGCTGAGGTGGACAGACCTGGCACGGCCTTCACCAGTATCCCTGAAGCATTTTGGTGGGCTGTGGTATCCATGACGACAGTTGGCTATGGGGACATGTACCCGGGGACGGTCGGAGGAAAGCTGGTGGGGTCCATGTGCGCCATCGCTGGTGTTCTAACCATCTCGCTGCCGGTCCCCGTCATCGTGTCGAACTTTAGTTACTTCTACCACCGGGATATGGAGTGTGAGGACACCACCCCGTACCACCATGTCACCACGTCCCTGTGGGAGGAGGATGTAGAGGAGAACGGCGAGGACAACCAGGATGGGACACGTGATCCATGTGACGACGGGGGAGATCATGACCCCCTGTACGGGCAGAGCAGCAGAGGAACCTGCCGGCCCCTCAGCGGGGCCCTCCTGGCTGGACTGTGTTCTGCTCAAAGTCCTGCTGATCAGAGGTTGGGGGGTCATCTGGGAGAACCTCTGGTCACCCAGGTCTGACGAGAACATCCGCTGCATCTGTGCTTGATGTGAGAGGCTGAATAAGCAACAAGGAGCTACTGGTTTTTATGAATGTGGTGAAGTGTGTTTGAGTTCTGAAGTTGTTCTAATAAAGTTCCGAAAGTCTTTGAAGTCATCTTGATGTCTTCCGGCAGACCACCCCCCCCCCCGACAGGCCAGTACCCCCGCTGGCCGCTAGGCGTCAGGCGCTCCCCACAGACAGGGCACTGATACCGCGGTTGTGCTGCACTGATAAATATTCGGCTTCTTTTAATCTTTTTTCTTGGCACAATCAGAATTTTTCTTATGATACAGATTTTTTTCCATCATTTCACTCCTGTTTTCCAAATGTTGACAGTTCTGAATTCTCACATCAAAGCCCACATGTCCGACACACGTAACTGTTCTCCTCTATCACTTTTATCACACCGTTACAATTACAACACACACACACACACACACACACACACACACACACACACACACACACACACAGGAATTCTATCGATCCGGACTTTCCAGATGTAAGAATAAAAACTTCCTGGCTGTCCTGATGTAACCGAGGGTCAGATTTTACCCACAATGCCCTCATGACTGACGTCTTTGTGGCCATCTGCCACAGCGTTGCTCTGACCGGCCTTTGAGAGGATTAAGTGTGTTGGTTTCTTTGTCTCATCAAACACACTTGGTCTCTGTGTTTGTTGCAACTCGTCGGCAGGATTTCTCCTCAGATCCTCGCTGACGCACGACCCCTCAAATCCCCGACAGACTGTTCCTCCGTCCGCGAGACGACGACGCACAACTGCGGCGATCGCACACAAAGACAAGAACACTTCAGCATCTGTATTATTTATTAAATTGACTCCATACAACAGCAACACACGACGACGGTCCGCTGAGACAGAGGGATGAAGGAGGAGAGGAAGAGGAAACACAAACATCAGAAAAATAGTCACACCAAACACCGGCTGAGGAACTGAGGTCCAGAACTTCAGCAGAAATCAGAGCCCAGATCTCTGAAGCTCTCACAGAAGGAGGAGGAGGAACCTGACTTCATCCTCTGAAAGAGAAGAAAGAGCTTCTGCCCACAGCGAAAGGATGGAAATTGCTCTCACAACGCCAGTTAGCTTAGCTTATCAAAAATATTTGAAACAGGATGAAACGGTTCTCTCTAATCTCACGATTGGAGGATTTCTGGATGGACGCCAGAAGAAAGAAACCAGGAATTCAGCTCCCTGCAGGACAGACTCCAGCAGCTTAGATCTTCACAGTGTTTCAGCCAATAATCTGGATCCAAACATGGTTGCACAAAGTCAATGTTGAGATCTACAGCAGCTAAGAGGAAAGGACCTCACAGTGGGAACAAAACCAACCATTTCCCCATTCTGAGGAGTTCAACGATCCACAAACAAGAAATAAGAAATACATGGACGAAAAACGAGAGAATCGGCCGTACGGGAGGGACAGTGTCCAACAGACAGTTTAAAAAGGTACGAAGAGGTGGAGCGATCAGAAAGGATCACGGTTTCCCCGTCTACGAACTGCTGGAGGTCAGAAGGTTGAACCCCAGATCTCATAACAACCCAGAAGAAGCTCCCAGACAGAAATGCTGGAATTCTGCAGTAACGTGAGGAACGCTGACCCATCAGACGCCTGAGCCCTCGGGAGCGTCCAGTCAGGGCAGATCGCAGGGTGGGATGGCGTGTCTCCGGTCGTAGGCCGTGTCGTCACTCTCTTCCCCGTCACTCGTTTCTCCCAGAACTCTCTCTTCTTCCTCCTCTGTTTCACTCTCTCGCCTCAGCCTCTCTCGCTCGCGCTCCCTCTCTCTGTAGGAGCGAGGGATGGTGCAAACCTGGCGGAGAACATGTGCACCTTTATCTGACCCGCATGAGCACAGCTAAGCTAAGCTAATGCTGTTAGGGCTTTAGGAGCTCTCACAGGCTGTCACGACTGAAGGAGGTGTAGATGTTCTCCTTGTTCCTTCTGTATCTCTTCGGAGAACACTACATCTGCTTGGTGAACGTACCTGGTTGTCGTGGCTGGGCAGGGCGCAGTAGCCGGGCTCAGACCTGTGAAGGAGGCGGGGCGACTGAGTACGGAAAGGCCGAGGGGAATGGGAGCAGACTGACCTCGGTGAAGGAGAACGGATGGAACGTGGCGAAGGCGATCGGACGGAGCGAGATGGTGAGTAAGTGGCGGAATGGGATTGGGTGAGGGCGTGGCCATGATGGTTCTGTTTGAGAGGTCGAGGGGAGCGAGGGGGTAGCTCTGGCGGCTTGAAGGGGTCAACCAGGTCCATTTCTGTGAGGATTGGGGGCGGGGGGATGAAATCCAGCTCCTCCTCAGACGGGAGAATTTCCATCTCTGCAGCATCAAGCTCAGCGAGCTCCGCCTTCGACAGGTGGTCCACGATCCCAGCACCAAAGGAGTCGCCCACCACATTGATGGAGGTGCGCATTCTGTCCCTGGGTAGACAAAGAGGGTGAGGACGCCACTGGGGTCACGGCGTGACCTGTCTGACCTCTGAGGTCCTCTGAGGTCAGACAGCAGACACCAACTCACAGCAGCCAGTCGACGGCGATCAGCAGGCTGATGTCCTGGGTGGGAAGACCGACGGCCGTCAGGATCAGCAGCATGGTGACCAAACCGGCACTCGGAATACTCGCCGCTCCCACACTGGCCAGAGTGGCCGTCATGCTGGGGGACACAGAAGACACGCCCACAAAGGTCAGCCAGGAGAAGAATGATGGAGGGATGATGGATGGGTGGGTGGATGGATGATGGATGGATGGGTGGGTGGATGGATGGATGGATGGATGGATGATGGATGGGTGGGTGGGTGGATGGATGGTGGATGATGGATGGATGGATGGATGGATGGATGGGTGGATGGATGGATGGATGGATGGATGGATGGATGGATGGATGGATGGATGGAGGATGGGTGGATGGATGGATGGGTGGATGGATGGATGGATGGATGGATGGATGGATGGATGGATGGATGGATGGATGGATGGAGGATGGATGATGGATGGAGGATGGATGGGTGGGTGGGTGGATGGATGGATGGGTGGATGGATGGATGGATGGATGGATGGATGGGTGGGTGGATGGATGGATGGATGGATGGATGATGGATGGATGGGTGGGTGGATGGATGGATGGATGGATGGTGGATGGATGGGTGGATGGATGGATGGGTGGGGGATGGATGGATGATGGATGGATGGATGGATGGATGGATGGATGGGTGGATGATGGATGGGTGGATGATGGATGGATGGAGATGGATGGATGGGTGGGTGGATGGATGGATGGATGGATGGATGGATGGATGGATGGATGGATGGGTGGGTGGGTGGATGGATGGATGGATGGATGGATGGATGGCTGGCTGGGTGGGTGGCTGGCTGGATGGATGGCTGGCTGGCTGGCTGGATGGATGGCTGGCTGGCTGGCTGGATGGATGGATGGAGGATGGATGGATGGATGATGGATGGGTGGATGGAGGATGATGGATGGATGACGGAGGGATGACGGAGGGATGATGGATGACGGAGGGATGACGGAGGGATGACGGAGGGATGGATGGATGACGGAGGGATGACGGAGGGATGATGGATGGATGACGGAGGATGGACTCATTTCCACCCATTAACAGACGGGAACGTGGCTCCGCCCCTCAGCCAGGAGAGGAACCAGCAGAACCCAGCAGTGACCCAGCGGAGGTCCACTAACTTCAGCCCTGCTGCTGTGACTCTGGGCCGGAGCTCCTCCATCACCACCACAAAGATCTCACTGAAACTAAAACCTTGTTTGTGTGGTTGGGCAGGTTTCCAGAACCGGTCGGAACCAGTTTCAAATGTGAGCTGGAGTGAGATGTGTTGGGTGTTGGTGGAGCAGAACCTGCTTAAGAACCTTCTGCGAATGAAGACAATGGTGAGCAGAGCAGAAGAATGGGGACGTTCTGACGTTCTCCTGTTGACAGGAAATGCTGCTGGTCACGTGACGTCCGCCCTGAAATGGGAATTATGGGTAACAGATGCGTCTCCAGCGTGGACGTGGGACAGTTGGCTGTCCTTCACATCTCCATCCCACCTAGCATGCGGCGCTGCTAACTAGCATGTGGTTGTGAGAGAACCCAGCACATGTGGTGGAATCCACCAGAGGACAGAGAGACAAACCTCAGGAAGGACAATGGTGTCTGGACAGAGACTCCGTCGCTGCTCAAACTTCTGACGGAACAGAACCAACCAACATGTTTGCAGCACGACTCACGTTAACCTGCAGCTAACCTGAGGCTACTCGATTTACCCCACGCGTCCACTGTGACGTTGGACGGTGAGGACAAGCTGTCCTCATCGCACCAGTTAAACAGTGGAGGCTCCGTGGGCGGAGATCTTTCCTGACTCATCTCCATCCAGACTCCGTCCCAGCCTGAATATAACGTAAACTGACCTGGGACCAGGTTCTCCTAAAGGCACCTCTGCCCCAGGACGAGACGAGTGGACAGGAACTGTCTTCTTGTAACCTTACGACTATTCAACTGAACCCCTCTAGAGGCCCATCGTGGTATTACAGGACAGCATAGCTAGGGCTCGCTAATGTGCATGCTAGGCTACAGCCCCACCTGACAGTGACGATCTGTCCACCATCCAGTGAAATGTCGTTCATCTGGGCGATAAAAATGGCCGCCACCGCCTCGTACAGCGCCGTGCCGTCCATGTTGATGGTGGCGCCGATGGGCAGCACGAAACGCGTGACGCGTTTGTCGATCTTCAGGTTTTCCTCCAGGCACCGGAAGGTGACGGGTAAAGTTCCTGCACTGAGAGAGGAGACGGACGAGCTGTGTGAAGATCAAGCGGGTCGGGGGGGAACTGGACCGCCGTCAACATGGACGACCAGCTAACTCAGCTCTGGGAATAACACAAATGACAGTTGGGCCCAGCAGAATCCCAGGAATGCTGGACCAGATACAGCAGAACAGGATCCAGACGGCCCGGATCTGATCTGGACCCACAGCAAACAATCATGGGGCCACATGGGGTCTGTGCTCCTGTGGTGGAGGTCCGAACATCCCACAATGCAACAGTTTTACAGAGACACACACACACACACACACACACACACACACGCACACACACACACAACACACACACACACACACACACACACACACCACACACACACACACACACACACCCCTACCTGCTGGCCGTGCCCAGGGCTGTAATCCAGGCCTGGAATATTCCAGAGTAAAACGTAAATGGGCTTTTTCTGGTGGTGGCAAAAAATATGGCAGGCAGAATCAACCCGCCGTGGATCACCAGGCCGACGATGACGGTCACCATGTACATACCCAGCTGCCTCGCCACCACCTCCAGGTCCCCGATGGCAGCAATCTTCCCCGCAATGAGCGAGGCGATGCCGAATGGAGAGTACCTAAACAGAGGGGCGGAGTCACTGAGCTGAGCACAGGGGCGGAGTCACTGAGCACAGGGGCGGGGTCACTGAGCTGAGCACAGGGGCGGAGTCACTGAGCTGAGCACAGGGGCGGAGTCACTGAGCTGAACACAGGGGCGGGGTCACTGAGCACAGGGGCGGGGTCACTGAGCTGAGCACAGGGGCGGAGTCACTGAGCTGAACACAGGGGCGGGGTCACTGAGCACAGGGGCGGGGGCACTGAGCTGAGCACAGGGGCGGAGTCACTGAGCTGAACACAGGGGCGGAGTCACTGAGCTGAACACAGGGGCGGGGTCACTGAGCACAGGGGCGGAGTCACTGAGCTGAACACAGGGGCGGAGTCACTGAGCTGAACACAGGGGCGGAGTCACTGACGTTTTAATGAATAGAGCTTTAATTCCACATGATTGGCTGTAAACTGATGCTAATGCTAGCTACAGCACAAACCACATGCAGCCTGAACGGACCCTCAAACCCTGACGGGGGACAGCAGAGCCAGAAATAAGGGTCAGGTCAGAAGCTCTGTGGATGAACAGCTAAGTCAGACAGTGTTTCTGTTGTTGTTGCCGTGGTTACAGCTGAAGAGCTGCTACTGCTGGGACCCTGGCCTCAGCCTCAGCTGCTCGTGGTCGCTCGGCTCCGGGCGACGGTTATTTGGTGGGAAGGTTTCTGCGATGTGACGGATCTGTTTCCTGTAGGCCTTTGTTTACACTGGACTCTGCCTTTGGCTGGTTCTGCGGCGCCGTGAGTCATCTGTTTACACTGCAGCAGATAGGAACAGGAACACGAGGCATCTGCTCCTCCAGCTGCACACCAGCAGAACCTTCATCCTCCTGACGCCCCTCTCCCATGACCCCCTCAACCCTCATATGTGTTCCAGCTCTACTGTCATCAGGTTCCTGTGGCTTCCCCTCAGTACCAGGAACTAAGTTCCTGCTGCGGCCCCAGAACATCTCGGACTCCAGCTACACCAGAGGTCACCACCATGGAGGATCGGACCTGTTCCAGTTAGCATCAATGACCCCGATACTCAACAGAAACGGATCTTTTCTGATCTAAAGGTGTCAGGAATGATCAATGTCGTCATATATCTGATCAACCTCTGATCAATACCCTCTCTGAACTACTGCATTAGTCAACAGTTTCCTCCAGTACCGGTGCTGGTGGTACTGGTGGTACTGGTGGTACCGGTGGTACTGGTGGTACTGACCACATGATGAGGGAAACCATGGTCATGATGATCTCGTTGAGGACGTTGAAGAAGTCACACATCACCTTCCCTCGCTCGCCCATCCTGCCCATGCAGATCCCGAAGGTGATGAAGAACCCGATCAGACCTGCGGACGATGTCTGGTTACCATGGGAACCGTGGCAGAGCCAGCTGGTTGGCGTCAGACACTCACCCAGAACATTCATGCCCCACTTGTACTCCAGAGCTTTCTTGTTCTGGATGATGGGCTCAGTCTGGTTGGCAATGGACACGGGAACCTTTTTCAGGACTGTCTGAACCTGCAGGGGGAACAAGAGCAGAACTCTGAGCCCTGAACAAAGCATGATCCAGAGAAGAGCTCCCAGGAGCAGATGATCCAGACAACTGTGTCCTTTACCAGAAATAAGAGCTTTTAATCAATAACCAAGCAGAGGTGACCAGAGGGATCAGAAAACAGCAGAAGTTCTGTTACTGAACTGGGCGTTAACCTTGTTCCTCTAATGGGACAGAAGGAATCTCCTGGAGATGATGGACGATGGATGATGGATGATGGATGGATGGATGGATGGATGGATGATGGATGGATGGATGGATGGATGGATGGATGGATGGATGGATGATGGATGGATGGATGGATGGATGATGGATGGATGGATGGATGGATGATGGATGATGGATGGATGATGGATGGATGATGGATGGATGGATGGATGGATGATGGATGATGGATGATGGATGAACAGAGTCCAGCAACATTGGAGGGTTTCTGTCGGGAGCTTCAGTCATTCTGGCAAGTTTGATTTATGCTGAGCAACAATGAGGGAGAAGAAGGTCACACACACACACAACACACACACACACACACACACACACACACACACACACACACACACACACACACTCACACACACACACACACACCAGCGTCCCACCTGTTGGAAGCAGGCTCGGACCAGGTTCTCGGGGAACAGGTTCCTGATCAGGTCCAGGAAGGCATCCAGGCTGTTGACCTCCTGGTTCTTGGCTGCTGAAGCTGTTGTGCTTCGCCCCCTCAGTTTGGGGTTTCCTGGGTGGATCCCCAACACCAGGATGACTCCAAGGATGGCGGCGATGATGGTGGTGGACATGTAGTAGACCATGGCTCTGCTGCCCATCCTGCCACTGGAGCGGGCGTCCAGACCAGCCAGCCCTGAAGGAGACCTCCACTATCATCAACACGTGGCTTCAGGACAGTGCAGAAACATTTGAAACATTGGGCTCCATTAGCTTCGTTAGCTGTTAGCAGAGCCACATGTTCTCCAGACATCTGTGAAGATCCATGGAGCTGCTGCTCATACCGAGGTTCAACGACTTCAGTCCCAGAGTGATATCAGGGTCACAGACAAGGACCGAATGGAAGGAAGGAGCTTTTCTCCTACCTGTGATGAGGCTGGAGATGATGAGTGGCAGGATGAGCATTTTCAGCATCCTCATGAGGATCTCTCCAGGAAAGGAGACCAAGGTGAGGGCGGCGCTGTCCCTCACCTTCATGTAGCGCAGCAGCATCCCGAAGACGACCCCCAGGACCACACCTGAGAACCACACAGGAACATCCTGCTGCCGGTCATGGACCTACATGATGAACCTGCTTCTGAAGACCTTCTGACACCAGCGGCGATGCTGCTGAGCTTCAGATGGTTTAAATATCTGCCAGCTGTTGACCTTCCTGACCTGAGAGACGTTTCTGTCTCCGACCGATGAGCAGCGCCGAGTTTAGACCAAAGCAGTTTGGACTCGGAGAGACGAATGACAAACAGCCAACAGAAACGCCAACGCGCTAACAGATGCTAACTCAAACAACAAGGTCAGCGTGGGAACCTCCGCAGGTCCTGGACTGCTGGATGTTCACAGGCCACCACAGCTCACAAATAAAACCTGAGGGTTTGTTGATGAAGGTCATGTTGGAAAACAGAAATGTGGGCAGAAAAGGGTGAGAATGGAGAGAAGGTTCTGAGGAGCAGGAGAGTGTGAGTACCCATGACGGTGAGGCCCAGCAGCAGGTTGTGGGCGTTCCGGCTGCAGTGGCCGGCGTCTTTGAGCGCCCCCTCAGGGTTGTCATCTCGCTGGGGTTCCTCCTTCTCCTTCAGCTTGTTGGTGTTGGGCTGGTTGGTCATCCTGCCTGGGGACACATGGACACAGTTCCAGCAGCAACGTCCTGGTGTGTTTACAGACCGTCCTAACGGAGCGTTCTTCTGACTGCTGCTCAGGGGAACCGGCCCGTGGCAACAGAACACTCAACACAGCAGAAGCAGAACCTGCACAGCTCAGTTCTGGAACCCTCCACCAGTGGACCTCTAAAGGTGGAGATGAAGGAAGAGATGCAGCAGCAGGCATCTTCTCCAGGAGACCAAAGGAGGCCTTTCATGGAGGTCCTCAGAGCTCCACCTTCCATCCACTGATCCACTCACACACCAGGTGAGAGTTGGACCACCAGAACCAAACAACGCTGGTGTGTGTGTGTGTGTGTGAATGTGTGTGTGTGTGTGTGTGTGTGTGTGTCTGGAGTTCATCTCCATTCAAAGTTCATTCACTCCTTTAATCTTCCATTTTCCCTCAACCAGCCAGTAACAGGTCAGGAGACCAAATCAGTCGGTTGCTGACCAACTGATTTCAGACTGAAACAGAACAGGACCAGGACAGGAACCAGGACAGGACCAAGACACGGACCAGGACAGGACCAAGACAGGGATCAGGACAGGACCAAGACAGGGACCAGGACAGGACCAAGACAGGGATCAGGACAGGACCAAGACAGGAACCAGGACAGGACCAAGACAGGGACCAGGACAGGACCAGGACAGGAACCAGGACAGGACCAAGACAGGGATCAGGACAGGACCAAGACAGGGACCAGGACAGGACCAAGACAGGAACCAGGACAGGACCAAGACAGGGATCAGGACAGGACCAAGACAGGGACCAGGACAGGACCAAGACAGGAACCAGGATGGTCTCCATCGGCTGCAGTTACTGCACGTTTACCACTCGTCTCCAAGACAGTTTCTGTTTCCATGACAACATGAGCTGTTCCAGACGGTTCATCTGCTGGACTGTGAACCCCAGTCCCAGCCCGGGACAGTTGCTCCGCCCCCCGTCTCACCTGACAGGTGGGGCTGGTCGGGCTCTCCAGGGCGACACTCGACTGTTTCTACACCGAACACGTGAACGCCTCAGACGCTGGTGGTGTCACGGCCTCGGTGTGTGTGTGTGTGGTGTGTGTGTGTGTGTGTGTGTGTGTGTGGACGTGTGTGTGGCAGGATTAGAACAAAGGCCTGATTGTTTGGCGTGAGCTGGGGGGGGGGGGCGTAATCCCCCGCTCGTGGCAGATGAAGACGACTCCTCTCGCCTCTTTATCTTCCCCTGTTCTTTATTAGGCTAACGTTTAGCACAGCTAGCTAAAGACGGCCGCAGCAGCCAAATTTCTCGTAACGTTTTCATCCGTTTTGGTGTTTAATGGCACATTCAGGTCACAGCATCTACAGACGTGTGTGTCGTGTGTTTATTCATGAGTGAAACACAACCTGTGTGTTTCACAGACAAATGTTGTGTGTGTGTGTGGTGTGTGTGTGTGTGTGTGTTTGTGTGTGTTCATGTACTTACTAGATAGTAAGTAACAAATTACTCATTCTAGTAGCAAAGGACTGACTTTTGGCTGCTCATCACAACTTGAAAGGCCTGTTTGAGGGTTAAGACATGGTTTTAATGTTGGGTTAGAGTTGGGGTTAGGTCAGGGGTCAGAGGTCACAGGTCAGAGGAATGTATCCTGTCTCCAGTGAGACGAGGACCACAGTCCTCAGGGTCAGGAGATGTATTATATCTATGAAAGTCCTCACAAAGGCAGAGGATTGTGTGTGGGTGTGAGTGTGTGTGTGTGTGTGTGTGTGTTAATCTGAAGGTATTAATCTGTTGTTTGAACCCACATCTGCTGTCCTCACTGGTGTAAATCTCCTGTAGGGATCGTTCATCCGGCTCACATCTGAGTCTGTGCTCGCTCCATCAGGTCTGAGGGGACAACGTCCTGGTCCCCACACCTGATCGCTCTGGTCCCCCCGACGGTCACACACAGACGCTCCACACACACCTCACATCTGCATCAGGTGCTTCATTTCCTGTCACATGACCCGCTCTGGCATCGTTCTAGTTCTAATGTTCCTGTTTCTGCCCGGTTCTTTTATCCCACACAAGATTCTTTCAGAGCGTTTCCACTCTGATTTGCATTTTATCTCTTTTAATTGTAACTTTCGTTATCAATTAACTTGTCGACGCTCTTAAATGTGAAGTCAAAAACATTCAGCCAAATCCAATTTAATCAGACACTAATTCACTTCATTACTAGATCATCTGTGTTTATACATGTTTATTACACAATTGTTTATAACACGAGACATTTCCTGTGCTCATTGAACATATCGTGTGTGTGTGTGTGTGTGTGTGTGTGAGAGCGAGGAGGTGAGGGGAGCTTACCTGCTGCTGTCCGTCGGGCATCGAGAGCGAGGATGAGGAGCAGATGAAGGCAGACGGGGATGAACGGACGCAGTCTTACGTCATCTGAGAAAATTTGCAGATTAATGGAACAGCTTGATGCTCCGGCCTCCCCCAGCTCCTCCCTCCCTCCCTCCCTCCCTCCCTCCATCCTCCCTCCCTCCTCCATCCCTCCATCCCTCCCTCCCTCCCTCCATCCATCCCTCCATCCCTCCCTCCCTCCCTCCTCCCTCCCTCCCTCCCTCCCTCCATCCGTCTCCTCGTTCTCTTCTCCTGATTCAAACACACAAACACGTCTTGGCATCATTTTCAGCCAATCTCAGCTCATTAACACCAGAATCACAGAAAAATCCTAAACTACATTTTAGGTTTCAGGATTTTGAATTTTGATATTTTTACATGAATCCGAGATGAGGAAATGACAAAGTTGAAGCAGTATTTTCCTGGCGTGCAGCAGCCCTCCCGCTCGCCAGGGGGCGCCGTGGCTCCACCCAGCGCTGAGGCTGCCCCTCCCAGTGTGACAGCCCATGATGCCGGTCAGGAGACCTCCAGCTGTGGGGGGCTGATGTTTCCCTCTAAACAGTGAACGTCAGCTCAAAGCTGCGCCGGAGCAGAATAACCAGCGTCTATTTCTCTAATAGTAATTAAGAGAGTCTCAGTCTTCTGCGCGTTCCTGAGAAGAATTCCAACATTGAGTTATTTAAGTGAGGTGTGCCATATGGGGAGGGTGGGGCTGGGGGGGCGAGCAGGGTGGGCGGGGGCCCCCCGGTGCAGCAGGTTGTCTGGAAAGTCAATCTTGGACTAATTGGCTGAAGCAGATTCGCTGTGGGAAACCTGATCCAGAAAAACTTTACAATGTGCAACATTTTTCCTTTGGCAACAGAAGTTGGGGGGGGGGGGGGGGCATTGCCAAGCAACTGTTAGCAGATAATTCAGCTTTTAAGCTGCGTGTCTGCACTTGTGAGCGTCAGCAGGTGAATGAAAGTGTAGCTGCTGTAAGGAGACACGGGGGGGGGGGGGGGGGTCCTGAAAGGGAAGAGCGGTGTCAACAAGAGCAGAGTAGAGCTGTTAACACAGAACATAACACCACGGAGCGGTTCTGATCCCAACGCTCTGTTAGCAGGCAGCCTAGCGTCGGCGGCCACTAGGGGCAGCGTTTCATTTAACGGTTTCATGGAAACAGGAACAAATTCCAATGTTTTAGGACACTGGTCAGCTGACACTGGCGTCTGTGGGCGACCACAGAATCCACCAGCACCAGCAGAGCCTGGATTTATGCGTTCCCCCAGGCCGGCCGTCACAGCCCCGACGTAACGTAAAGAATGACATATTTAGAAGGTAACGTAAAGAATGACATATTTAGAAGGTAACGTAAAGAATGACATATTTAGAAGGTAACGTAAAGAATGATATATTTAGAAGGTAACGTAAAGAATGATATATTTAGAAGGTAAACCGAGTCAGTGAGTGGGAGCTGACCTCCTCCCTGATGAGCACGGCTCAGTTCTGATGTTCTCAGGTTCCCTCTCCCTGAAGGGGAACATTCCGAGTCCTCGGTTCAGCTCCGTCCAAGACAGACTCATGAGTGTGTGAGTGTGTGTGTGGGGGGGGGGGCTTGCTTTATCTTTCTACAACTGTAGAAGTGTGGTGCTGCTATGGATGGGGTGAAACGGCATTGGATAAAAAAAAGTATATGATAGCCTGACCTTTGACCTTTGACTTCTACCATCAAGCCTGGAGATGGCGACATTTTGGGCTTCGGTTAATTGGTTCAGATTGAGCTGGAACATTACTGATTGAGGCTGATTGATTAGAACAGATTAGAACTGGGTTCGGGTCAGGGACGGAGTCAATTAGTGGGTTAGTTTTAATGGTTAGGGTTAGATTTAGGGGTTAGGAATAGGGGTCAGGGTTAGGGGGTCAGGTGAGGGGTCAGGGTTAGGGGTCAGGGTTAGGAATAGGGGTCAGGGTCGGGGGTCAGGGTGAGGGGTCAGGGTGAGGGGTTAGGGGTCAGGGTGAGGGGTTAGGAGGGTCAGGGTTAGGGTTAGGGGTCAGGGTGAGGGGTTAGGGTTAGGGGTCAGGGTGAGGGGTCAGGGTGAGGGGTTAGGGGTCAGGGTTAGGGGTCAGGGTCAGGGTGAGGGGTTAGGGTTAGGGTGAGGGGTCAGGGTTAGGGTGAGGGGTCAGGGTCAGGGTCAGGGTGAGGGGTTAGGGGTCAGGGTGAGGGGTCAGGGTCAGGGTTAGGGGGTCGGGGGTCAGGGTGAGGGGTCAGGGTGAGGGGTCAGGGTGAGGGGTCAGGGTCAGGGTGAGGGGTTAGGAGGGTAATGTAGCTTGGTCATATATTGTGCCTGTGAGAGGGAAGCACAGTTTGTGTGTAGGACTCAGCACCCAGAAAGTGAAGGAAGTGGACGACAGGGACGGCAGGAGGAAGAGGTGACCACCTGTTGCCTGAGCACCTGTAGCAGCTGCTGTGTCTGGTGACACCTACGGCCGCTACAGGTGCTCATGGACACGTCAGTGCTGCTGGTTCCTTCGCTGCCAGATCAGGACGCAACATGGAAATTTGGCTCCTGTGTGATTAAAAACAAACTGGAATCTGAATGATGGAAGCCAAACACGCGCCGGTGTCTCTAACTGGGAGACGGTGCGATACGAGCGGCTTGGAGCTGCTCCCCTCCAGAGGCTCCTCCTGGAGCGGTGGAACCCCGGTGGGACGCTGCCCTCACATCCCAACTGTCTCTGCCGCCTTCAGCACAACTCTCGCTCTCAGGGCCTCAGGGTGAATATTTCACCGTGTTCGGGACAAGTTCAGGCAGAGAGTGATGGGAGGATTCCCAGAGTGAATGCTGGGAGGCAGGAATGTGTCCAGGAGGGTTAATGGGAACCTGCAGGAAGGGTCCCAATGTTTGCACAATCCCTCAGCAGCTCCAGTAAAGGTCTGAGGCTCCTGGAGGCTCCTGGAGGCTCCTGTGGCCCCAACGGCCCGGATGAAGACGTCTCTACAGCCAACTGACCCAAATGAGCAGCTTTGACGTTCAAAAACCTTCTTTCATTTTCGCTGTGTCCCACCTCTCCTATCCCCAAACCTTTTCATGAGGACTCTCTGAGGGGCGGGGCTGAAACGTGAACCTTCCCCCTTTTGTCTCTATTCTTCTCCTTATCCTTTCATCTTTCCAGTCACTGGTGAGAGAAGAGAGACCGCTGGGATGGAAACCAGGGTGATAACGAGGGGGGGGCTGAACCACCATCTGGTTCTTGTCTGGACCACGATCCTGCTGCCAGGACTCAGAGAACCCCTGCAGACGTCCCCCTAAAGACGGGCCAGTAAAGGTGACAATGAGACACCATGTCCTGCTGCCCCCCAACACACACACACACCACACACACACACCTGCGCACACACACACTCACACACACACACGCGCACACACACACACACGCACACACACACGCACAAGCACCTTTAAAATGTCCAAAAATCAAATTCTCTCTTTTTGTTGTATTGTAGTAATAAAAACAGTAATAACACACTGGCAGAAATTTAAAAAAATGGTAGTATTAGCCTTTCAGAATGAATAACTCTTTGGTAATAATTACACTTTAGAATTAGCACAGCATTGTTGGTAATAGAATATTGGTTGTAATAACACATCGTAATAACTCATCCACAATGATAACACATCACTTGTTGCAATAACTCATGGGTAGTAAAAATCTATAGGCTGTAATAACTCATGGGTAGTAAAAATCTATAGGCTGTAATAACTCATGGGTAGTAAAAATCTATAGGCTGTAATAACACATTGGTAGTAAAAATCTATAGGCTGTAATAACTCATGGGTAGTAAAAGACATTGGTTGTAATAACACATTGGTAGTAAAAATACGTCCGTTGTAATAATCCATCACAATCCATATGTGAGGTCAAAGTGGCATGGGGCCCTCAGCAGATATTGGTGCACATGACATGTTATTACACTTGACATGTTATTACACATGGCATCGATAATAGCATCACATATTTCAGGTTTGAAGAGCATTTACTGGTAGCAGCGCCTGCAGCAGGTTCCTCCCGTGCAGGCTGTCAGGAACACGCCCTGTTCAGACCTCCTGGTGTCATTTCCTGGCAGGAGGACAGCGGTAATTAAGAGGCTTCACATGCTGCTTCTGGAAGATGGTTTTTCCAGTCTGCAAAAGTTTGAAAGGGATTAATAAACATATAATTAGGGCTGATTAGGAGCGCAGCCGCTGCTGGAGGATCCGGATGAGCTGCTTCTCCAGAATCCTCGGACCCTTCAGGTGAGCAGAACCAGGGAGGAAGGAGCAGAGTCGGAGGACCAGTTTCAAACCTGCGACAACAGGAAAGGCGCGCGCTGCCTCGCGCTGCCTCGGGACGATTGCGACGTCCCCGCCGACAGATGTTACTCGTTGATTGTTCTACGTCTCTTTTGGATACACAAACCTCCTGAGAATAAATGTGCGTCTCCCCTGAGAAACCGGAGCCGGTAGCTGCGTCAGGCTACCGCCGGGAACCGGACCGGATGTTGGCGTCACCCTTCAGAATAAAAGCGGGGGCGTCCGCCGACGGCCCCGTTTCACGCAGGGCTTTTACGCTGAAGGTCTGGCCCGGCGGGCTCTTCCGCCCCTTCCGCCAGCTTCACGCTGAAGGCGACCTGAACGCGTTTCAGGCGGAGTTGGGATCGTCAAACATTGAGCCAACTCGATCAGCTCGGCACTACGGTTCGGACTCCAGAACTTTAGCGTTCTGGTCCCGGAACAGCCTCCCTGCCCCCGGCCGGCCTCTCAGGAGCGGCCGTTCATGGAATACCGCCGGAGCCTCTTTGTGGACCCGTTTCCTGCCCATTAACCGCGGTGACTTTGCTAATTGATGTTTAGGGGACATGTGGGCCAAAGTTCCGCTCCAGGGCCGCAGCACCGAGCAGCTTTCTGGGCCGACGCTTGGCGACAGAACCCAATAATCAATGTGTTGTGAGCTGGAAGGACGCGGGGTCCGGATCTCACCTCAACGGTACGCGCGTGCTCTCTCTCTCTCTCTCTCTCACGCACGCACCCTCGCACGCACGCACCAGACTGACCCAATAAACGCACTTTTGCATGTTTTCTCCGTTACATCACAACCAGCAGAGACCGAGTCGCGGTCCTCCTGGTTCAGGTGAACTTTCTCTCCGTTTGAGATGAGATCCGAACCTGCGTCACGCAGGTCGGGATGTGATCCACATCTCTGCCCCTGGAGGTCCGGATCCCTAACAGCTCTTCACTCTGGAATCTGGAGTCTTTCCAGATGTTCCCGTCTGATCAGAGGATCAGGACTGGTTTGACTCACTGGGAAAGTGCGATTCCCAGTTTGTGTCACAGATGTGAGGAATTAGACCCAGTTTCTCCTCAAGTTGCTTCCTGAGTCTGAACAACCAGATGATTCCAGATCTGAAGATGTGTTTGAAATTCAGGTTGGATTTGAAATTCTAGGCCAGAATATTTGTTTTTATTTCAACATTCCAGTGAGTGAGTGTGTGTGTGTGTGTGTAAGTATGTGTGTGTTTGTATGTCCGTGTGTATCTGAATGTGTTGTGTGTGTATAAGTGAGTGTGTGTGTGAGAGTTTGTTTGTTTGTATGTGATTGTGTGTGTGTGTGAGAGTGGTGTGTGTGTTTGTACGTCCGTGTGTATCTGAATGTGTTTGCGTGTGTATAAGTGAGTGTGTGTGAAAGTTTGTTTGTTTGTATGTGATTGTGTGTGTGTGTGAGAGTGTGTGTGTGTGTGTGAGTGTGTGTGGCGGTTCACTCGGCTTGTTCACATGGTTCTTGTTCCTGTTTTCCTCCATGTTGAATGTCCCAGACTTGTGAGGTCCAGCAGGTGGACAGATTGTCCTGTTGTCTGACCAGTTTACCCAGTCAGGACTGGGGGACTCTGTCCTAACAGACCGGTCCACCTCCCTTCTCAGTGATGGAGGTTCTCCAGGGTTTGGACTGTCAGCTGGGTCTTCTGGTTCTGGTCTTGTTTGAAGGACAGTTCTGATGCTGGTTGTGGACCCTGAAGGACCAGACAGTCCCACCCCTGAGTTTGGCTGGTCTGAGATCAGTTCTTCAGACCTCGTGTCTCTTTAAGGGCAACTTCCTGTGGCTGTGGTTGTTGAGGCAGGTGGATCAGTAGCTGAGGAAAACGGGCTTTGATGCTTTTGTCTTCCCTGCGGCACCTGTGGCCACATCGCCGCTGGGCGTCCACCTGTCCACCTGTCCTCGCTGCGCTGGGTGTGTCCACGCTGCTTCCTGTCAGCGGCGCTTTAGTGGCGGCATGTTTTCGTGCTCATCGCCGCCTCACCAGTAGCGCCACATCACTGACATTCTCCTCATTCCAGCCGCTTTAACCGTGACCTCCTCCCTGATTCCCAACAGCTACTGTGGTGGCGTTCTCACCATCAGCTCCACCATCAGCTTGGAATTCTTCTCCAATTAGTCACAGGTGAAGCACGTGTGGAGGTGACTCACACAAACGACTCTTCCTCACTTCATGTAAACAATGTTGATGCAACATAAATCACAAGTGTTACAGCTTCACTCACGTCACTGTCCAGCGTGGCCACGAGGAGGGTCCGATACACATGAGAACTGGGTTCTGGACCTGGTTCTGGACCTGGTACTGCAGAAGCAGTAGTAGTAGTAGTAGCAGCAGCAGCAGTAGCAGTAGCAGTAGCAGCAGTGTAGCAGCAGCAGTAGCAGCAGCAGTAGCACAGCAGTAGTAGCAGCACAGTTAGTAGTAGTAGCAGTAGCAGCAGCAGCAGCAGTGGCTGTAGCAGTAGCAGCAGCAGTAGCAGCAGCAGTAGCACAGCACAGTAGCAGCAGTAGTAGTACAGCAGCAGTAGTCAGTAGCAGTAGCAGCAGTAGCAGTAGTAGCAGTAGTAGTAGTAGCAGTAGCAGCAGTAGCAGTAGCAGTAGCACGTAGTAGTAGTAGCAGTAGCAGCAGTGTAGCAGCAGCAGCAGTAGTAGTAGCAGCACAGTAGCAGCAGCAGTAGTAGCAGCATTAGTAGTAGTAGTAGTAGCAGCAGTAGTAGCAGCAGCAGCAGTAGCAGTAGCAGCAGTAGCAGCAGCAGCAGTAGCAGCAGCAGCATAGCAGTAGTAGTAGTAGCAGCAGCAGTAGTAGTAGTAGTCGCAGTAGCAGCAGTAGTAGCAGCAGCAGTAGTAGCAGCAGCAGTAGTAGTAGTAGTAGCAGTACACAGCAGCAGTAGTATAGTAGTAGCAGTATCAGCAGCAGCAGCACAGCAGCAGTAGTAGCAGCAGCAGTAGCAGTAGCAGTAGTAGAGCAGCAGCACAGCAGCAGCAGCGCAGTAGCAGTAGTAGTAGTAGCCGCAGCAATAGTAGTAGTAGTAGCAGCAGCAGCAGTAGCAGCAGAAGTAGCAGTAGTAGTAGCATAGCAGCAGTAGTATAGCAGCAGCAGTAGTAGTAGTAGTAGCAGAGTAGCAGCAGCAGTGGTAGTAGTAGTAGCAGTAGCAGCATATAGTAGCAGCAGCAGTAGTAGTATTAGTAGCAGGAGTAGCAGCATCAGTAGTAGTAGTAGCAGCACAGCAGCAGTAGCAGTAGTAGTAGCAGGATAGCAGCAGCAGCAGTAGTTAGTACAGCAGCACAGCAGTAGCAGCAGCAGTAGTAGCATAGTAGTAGTAGCACAGCAGTAGTAGTAGCAGTAGCAGCAGTAGCAGCAGCAGTGGTAGTATAGTAGCAGTAGCAGCAGTAGTATAGTAGCAGCAGTAGTAGTAGTAGTAGCAGTAGTATCAGGAGTAGCACAGCAGTATAGTAGTAGCAGCGTAGTAGTACCAGTAGCAGCAGCAGCAGCATAGTAGTAGTAGTAGCAGTAGTAGCAGCATAGCACAGCAGCAGTAGTATTAGCAGCAGCCAGCAGCAGTATCAGCAGCAGTAGTAGCAGTAGTAGTAGTAGCAGCAGCAGTAGTAGTAGCAGTAGCAGCAAGCAGTAGCAGCAGTAGCACACCAGCAGTAGCAGTGTAGTATAGCAGCAGCAGTAGTAGTAGAGTAGCAGTACACAGTAGTAGCAGCAGCAGTAGTAGTAGTAGTACCAGTAGCAGCAGTAGTAGTAGCAGCAGCAGTAGTAGTAGTAGTAGCAGCAGTAGCAGCAGTAGCACAGCAGTAACATTGCAGCAGCAGCAGTAGCAGCAGCAGTAGTAGCATCAGCACACAGCAGTAACATTAGCAGCAGCAGCAGCAGCAGCAGCAGCGCAGCAGTAACATTAGCAGCAGCAGTAGCAGCAGCAGTAGTAGCAGCAGCACAGCAGTAACATTAGCAGCAGCAGCAGCAGCAGCAGCACAGCAGTAACATTAGCAGCAGCAGCAGCAGCGCAGCAGCAGCAGCAGTAACATTAGCAGCAGCCTTCAGACTAATCAGGTGCAGTCTCCTGTTTTTCCACAGGTTCCTGCCAAAGGTTGTAAAGTGTTGAGGTTGTAAACGTGCGGCTGTAAAAGTTCCTCTTTACTTCAGTCTGGAACTAATTCCCCTCCTCCTCCCCTCCTCCTGCTCTCCTCCTCCTCCTCCCCCTGCTCTCTCTCCTCCTCCTCCTCCTGCTCTCTTCCTCTTCCTCCTCCTCCTGCTCTCTCCTCCTCCTCCTCCCCCTGCTCTCTCTCCTCTCCTCCTCCTCCTGCTCTCTCCTCCTCCTCCTGCTCTCTCTCTCCTCCTCCTCCTGCCCCTTCTCTCTCTCCTCCTCCTCCTGCTCTCTCTTCCTCCTCCTCCCCCTGCTCTCTCTCCTCCTCCCCCTCTCTCCCTCCTCCTCCTCTCCTCTCTCTCTCCTCTCCTCCCCCTCCTCTCTCTCCTCTCCTCCTCCTCCCCTCTCCTCCTTCTCTCTCTCTCTCCTCCTCCTCTCTCTCTCCTCCTCCTCCTCCTCCTGCCCCTGCTCCCTCCTCCTCCTCCTCCTTCCTGCTCTCCTCTCCTCCTCCTCCCCCCTCTGCTCTCTCTCCCTCCTCTCCTCCTCCTCTCCTCTCCTCTCTCCTCCTCCTTCTCTCTCCTCTCTCCTCCTCCTCCTCCTGCTCTCTCTCCTCTCCTCCTCCTCTCTCTCCTCCTCCTCCTCCTGCTCTCTCTCCTCCTCCCCCTGCTCTCTCTCTCTCCTCCCCCTGTCTCTCTCTCCTCCTCCCTCTCCTCTTCTCCTCCTCCTGCTCTCTCTCCTCCTCCTCCTGCCTCCTCTTCTCTCTCCTCCTCCTGCGCTCTCTCCTCCTCCTCCTGCCCCTCTCTCTCTCCCTCTCTCCTCCTCCTCCTGCTCTCTCTCCTCCTCCTCCCCCTGCTCTCTCTCCCCTCTCTCTCCTCCTCCCCCTTCTCTCCGCTCTCCTCCTCCTCCTCTCTCTCTCTCCTCCTCCTCCTTCTCTCTCCTCCTCCTCCTCCTCTCTCTCTCCTCCTCTCCTTCTCTCTCCTCCTCTCCTCCTCCTCTCTCTCTCCTCCTCCTCCTTCTCTCTCTCTTCCCTCCTGCCTTCTCTCTTCTCCTCTCTCCTCCTCTTCCCTCCTTCTCTCGTCCTCCTCCTCCTCCTCCTCTCTCTTCTCCTCCCCTCCTCCTCCTCCTCTCTCCTCCTCTCCCCTCTCTCTCTCCTCCTCCTCCTCCCCCTGCTCTCTCTTCCTCTGCCTCCTCCTCCTCCTCCTCTCTCTCTCCTCCTCCTCCTCCCCCTTCTCTCTCTCTCCTCCTCCTCCGCCTGTTGCTCTCCTCCTGTTGCTCCTCCTCCTCCTCCCCATCCTCCTCTGTTTTTTCTCTCCACCAGCTGATACGTTCTGGGAGTGATGCACTGGCTCCCCCTGGTTGCCATGGTGATTGCCTCGGCCCTGCCCGTCCCTCGTAGCCCCGTGTCCAGGGTTGCCGTGGCCACAACAGAGCCCAGCTCCCTGCCGCTCAGAGAGCGTGAGGAGCAGCCCACCAGCCTGGTCCTCCCTGTGAAACACAGAGCTCCTGGGAACGTCCTGGACGTGGTCCCCGATGCAGGTGCTGCACTCCAGGAGAACACGGCCCATGTGCAAGGCTCCTTAGGTGGACGGACCTCCAGTCCAGGAACACAGCGCCCACAGACTGACCTGGATTATCTGTCGCACGGAAGAACGTTGAGGACTGAGGAACTTTCCATGGCTCCTTCTCAGTCAAAGGATAGAACTGATCCCAACAGCAGACACCAACATCTGGCTTCAGTAGACTTTTCCAGTCCAGACCACCTTCTGGATTCTGTGGCACAAACGCAGCACGATCCTGGTTCTGCTCCCCAGGATAAACAAAGAACAACTGTCACCTCAGAAGCTGCAGCCCATTCATCGCCACCGGGGACGGGACCCCTGTTCTCGTCGGGCCGCAAGGACCAGAACCTGAACCAGGAAGCAGGCTTGAGTCTGGACAGCATCTTTGACCGGGATGAGATGTTTCTCGATATCCATCCGCGAGTTCTGTTCTCCACGTCTTCGTCACCTCCCAAACACCCTCCGCTCCTGCTCATGTTGGAGTCTGGGCTTCTGGAGGAGCAAGGGAACGAGAACAGGCCCTTCGAGGGTCCGGGAGATCGGCCCCTGACCGAGGCGCCTCCGGGTCCCCGCGGAAGCTCTGCGGCCCAGAAGGGATAACGGTCGTTTCTGTTGGACAGGGGGCGGGGGGAGCTGTCGGTGTGCGAGTCGGAGAGCGTCTGGACGAACAAGTCCACGGCGATCGATTCGCGCGGCCGCAACGTGAGCGTCATGACGGAGATTCAGACCCAGAAGGGATGGATCAAACAGTTCTTCTACGAGACTCGGTGCCGCCGGGCCGAGCTGCGGAGCTATAACAGGAGGTCCAAAAGCACGGGCGCCGCGCCGAGGCCGGCGGAGACGGGGGTCCCCAGGCGCGGCTGTCTGGGCGTGGACAGAAACAGTGGGAGAGCGAGTGCAAGGTCAAGGAGTCGTACGTCCGAGCGCTCACCAAAGACGAGAAGAACAAAGTGGGCTGGAATTGGATCCGCATCGATGCCTCCTGCGTCTGCGTGCTGTTCAGACCCAATCGGATGGCCGGGCGGGCCGGGGCGGGGCGGGGCTGAGGGGATCTGCTTCCTGGTGGCAGGTGATTACGCTCACGTCTGAAAAGATCTGAATCAAAAGGACTGAAAACCTCGTTTTTTTATGTGTATTTTTGTAGAAACGTTTGTAGAAATGTGTCACTTTTAAAAAGTTTTTTTCTCGTGTGGCCTCAATGGTCCAAACCTTCAACAGACTCCAACAAAACATCAAAACCTCAACTCTTAATCTTAGGGAACATCATAAATGTTAGTTTTCAAGGTTTTTGTCAGCTTTTTTTTATCTTTAATAAGTTATTTTGGCATGTACATGCAAGCATGAGTACATTAATATATTCTTTATAAATATATGTAGTTTGACACCAGTATCCTGTCACGTACCAAACTGGACTGTACTCATGGGTCCTGATGATCTGCTCAGGTTGTGGGGACAGAGCGCCACCTAGAGGCTCCTGATTACTGCTGCAACACCATCACACCTGTAAACTGACTGTAAGACTGTAACCTGGTTTACCTGCGGCGGGTGGGCGGGGCATGACGTCACTCATCTCATCCACAGAACTCAGAGGTTCATGAATGTAAATTAGGGCATGAACACAGATGTTCTCACCTGCTGGTGCATCTGCCTCAATAAAGGATCTTTGTAGTCCAGAACGGCCTGCTGGCTCAGACCCACTTCCTGTTCTGTTGTTACACAAGTCCGACCCCAATCAGTGGTTGGATGAGTGAACATCCAACCATAGTGAGTCACGTTACCGGCATCCATCCACCCACCCACACACCCACCCCTCCCTCCATCCATCCATCCACTCCTCCCTCCATCCATCCATCCATCCACCCCTCCACTCCTCCCCTCCACCCACCCCTCCACTCATCCATCCACCCCTCCACTCCTCCACTCCTCCACCCACCCCTCCACTCATCCATCCACCCCTCCACTCCTCCACCCTCCCTCCATCCATCCACCCCTCCATTCCTCACCCACTCCTCCCTCCATCCATCCACCCCTCCATTCCTCCACCCACCTCCACTCATCCACCCACCCCTCCACTCCTCCACCCTCCCTCCATCCATCCACCCCTCCATTCCTCCACCCACCCCTCCACTCATCCACCCACCCCTCCACTCCTCCACCCTCCCTCCATCCATCCACTCCTCCATTCCTCCACCCACCCCTCCATCCACCCACCCCTCCCTCCCTCCATCCACCCACTCCTCCCCTCCACCCACCCCTCCATCCACCCACCCCTCCCTCCCTCCATCCACCCCCTCCTCCCCTCCACCCACCCCTCCCTCCATCCACCCACCCCCCCATCCCTCCACCTACCCCTCCCTCCCTCCATCCACCCACCCCTCCATCCACCCACCCCTCCTCCACCCACCCCTCCATCCTCCACCCACCCCTCCCCTCCACCCACCCCCCCATCCCTCCACCTACCCCTCCCTCCCTCCATCCACCCACTCCTCCCCTCCACCCACCCTCCCTCCATCCACCCACCCCCCCATCCCTCCACCTACCCCTCCCTCCCTCCATCCACCCACCCCTCCTCCACCCACCCCTCCATTCCTCCCCCACTCCTCCCCTCCACCCCCCTTCCACTCCTCCACCCACCCACCCCTCCCTCCACACCACCTACCCTCCCATACCCCCCTCCCTCCATCCATCCACTCCTCCCCTCCACCCTCCACCCCCCCTCCACTCTCCACCCACCCCTCCCCACTCCTCCCTCCCTCCATCCTCCACCCCTCCATTCCTCCACCCCTCCTCCCCTCCCCTCCCCCACCCCTCCACTCCTCCACCCACCCCTCCATCCCTCCACCACCCCTCCATCCTCCTCCACCCCCTACCCCTCCCTCCATCCACCTACCCTCCCCCCCTCCCCTCCATCCATCCCCTCCTCTCCATTCCTCCACCCACCTACCCTCCCACCCCTCCCTCCACCCCTCCACTCCTCCCTCCCTCCATCCATCCACCCTCCTCCCTCCTCCATCCACCTACCCTCCCACCCCTCCACTCCTCCCTCCATCCACTCCTCCACCCTTCCACCACCCTCCCCTCCACTCATCCACCCACCCCCCACTCCTCCACCCTCCCTCCATCATCCACCCCTCCATTCCTCCACCCACTTCCGCCTCCCCTCCACCCACCCCTCCACTCCTCCACCCTCCGCCATCCATCCACTCCTCCCTTCCTCCTCCACCCACCCCCTCCACCACCCACCCCTCCCTCCTCCCTCCTCCACCCACTCCTCCCCTCCACCCACCCCTCCACTCATCCACCCACCCCTCCATCCTCCCCCCACCCCTCCATCCACCCACTCCTCCCCCTCCCCCACCCCTCCACTCCTCCACCCTCCCTCCATCCATCCACTCCTCCATTCCTCCACCCACCCCTCCATCCACCCACCCCTCCCTCCCTCCATCCACCCACTCCTCCCCTCCACCCACCCCTCCATCCACCCACCCTCCCATCCTTCCACCCACCCTCCCCTCCACCCACCCCTCCACTCATCCACCCCCCCCTCCACTCCTCCACCACCCCCCCTCCCTCCCTCCACCCCCTACCCTCCACCCCCCCATCCTCCACCACCCCTCCACCACCTTCTACCCCTTCCCCCAGGAGGTCAGAGGTCTCCTCCAGAGCTGCACCTCTGCTGTGGAAGCATCTTTATTTCTCAGGGTTCAGAACATGACAGATGATTAAAGCAGAACATGTGTGATCAGCAGGTCCAGCTGGATTCATTTATTACTGTGGTTTTACCGTCTCCATCCGTCCTTTCATCATGTTTCTTGTCAGGTGTCAGATCACGTTACTGATGAAAGCTGTTAATGGCTGCAGTCTCAATGTTCACTTACAGAAGGAAGCTGATTAGAATGACCAACATCTCACTGAAACCCAGGAACAGAACACCAACACACCTGTGTCCAGTACCAACCTGAAGAAAATAAACATATAGTAGAAAATAAAAAAATACAACTGAAAAAAATACACACGTTTTACAAACCACCCCCCCACTGTAGGTTTATCATACAGATATATATATATAGAAGTACACATATACGTGTACATAAAGAGACACCTCATTTCTTCACCAGCAAAAAGAAAAGTCAGTTTGACATGCATCGTAAACACAGAGGCAGAACACTCCATCATCCTGGGGGGCTCCTCCTGCCCCCCACACGCCCACACACACACACACCCCAGCCTGTGTGCAGGTCAGAGACCAGGTTCTGGTTCAGGGTAGTAGTCCTTCTGAGACTGGTTCCTCCTCCTGAAAACACAACCTGTCACCGCCCTTCAGGAGTGCTTTCTATGGTCTGGGTGATGCTGACCTGACTCCGCCCCTCCGCCCCCTCCTCCCCTCACCTGAGCCTTTGATCCTCCCCCTAAGAAGAGCTCAGGCATCCACAAATGAAGTGCTGGACGCTCTGAAACCACCCCAGTGAGGGACACCGGATCCCCCATCAGCTCCAGAACCTGGACCTCTGATGAGCATGTGCTGTGGGGCCCTGACATCATCTGGAACCACACACCAACGAGAGAGAGAGAGAGAGAGAGAGGGAGAGAGGGAGAGAGGGAGAGGGAGCAGCCAATCCCCTTCCACCCTTCTGGTTGTCGTGGAAACTACATTCATACATTCTTCACACCAGTACAACAGAAGAGAACCACAAGCATGTCCAACATCTTCTTCCTATCAGCTGAATTATTCCAACTCTTTTCTTTCATGCTTTGCTTTACATCCTCTTTTCTCTGTTTTTATGTTGTGTTGAACTACAAAGAACCATTCAGACGATCTGTGGTTCTCATCCTCTTCTGCACAGTCCCGTCTCCCTTCCTTTTGCTTGACTTATTGCAGGATGGTAAGGTTTTCCTTTTTTACTGATGTTCCTCCATCAGGCAGCTGAGGAGCTCCTCTTCATTCCCATCTGGACACAAAGGTGTGATTCATCCCTGATCAGGAATCAGACATCCTCCAGAGATGAATGAGTAGAGGACGAGTGGAGGAGCTCTCACCTCCTCAACAGGAGTAGGTCCTCACAGAAGCTGACTCCCCCCGGGCAGCAGAGCTGGCTGCACACACACACACACCACACACACACGCGTGTGTGATTGTGAAGTATCTGCTGACTGTGAGTGACACAGAACCGGCAGGTGGGACTCACCGTCGCTCTGAACCTTCCTCAGGGTAACGGAGGGCGTTGTGAGGGCTGAGGCACGGAAATTAGCAGGCAGGGTCTCAGCAGAGTCCGAGGTCACACCTCGTAAGTCCTTCTCCCGGAACATCTTCCTCCAGGAGGGTGAACGTGTGAAGGTCTTTGTCCCATCCTGCACATGAGATAAAGGACATTCACACAAACACGCACCTCTTTTATTGTTGCCAACAGCTGATTAGCATGCTGACCTCTTCGGGCCGTCTCTCTGTTGCCATGGCGATGAGGGAGTTGTACTCTTGCTCCAGGAGCTGCCGGGCCTGTCAGACAGAGACGAGAGCTCCAGAGTTTAGGGCAGAGGTGTAAAATTCTGCATTATTTTGATGGTCCGGCTCCAGTGTACTTTCTTGTTCACACTCGTAATTCCAACTAAATACAGTGGGGCCTCTACTTACGAACGTCTCTACATGCGGAAATTTCAGGTTACGAAGCGTCTCAACGGGAAAATATTTCCTCTTGTTACGAAAGAAATTTCAGGATACGAAAGGCAAAAATACGCTACCGCTGCTACTCGCAGCTCGCGGAGTTTAGCGAACGTAAACATGCTTGTAGCTGCTCTGCCATTGGCTATCGCCTAGCATTTTCCTGTCATCCCATTGGCTATCGCCTAGCATTTTCCTGTCATCCCATTGGCTATCGCCTAGCATCTTCCTGTCATCCCATTGGCTATTGCCTAGCATCTTCCTGTCATCCCATTGGCTATCGCCTAGCATCTTCCCGTCATCCCATTGGCTATCGCCTAGCATCTTCCCGTCATCCCACTGGCTAGGAGGGACGTCAATCTGTACAAGTTTGTGTGTATCCCAGCGTCGCCTTCATTTAACTTTTATTCGCTATGGACCCCAGGAAAGTGATGGAGAAAAGTGAAAAAGAAGAAAAGAAGAAGAAGAAGAGAGCTTTTTTGTCCATACAAACGAAGCAAGAAATAATAGAAAAGCATGAAAAAGGGATGCGTTTGGTTGATCTCGCCAAAGAATATGGCCGTAATACATCGATGATTGGCACGGTTCTGTAACCGGGATTTATTGTTGGTGTCCGAATGTTTGTCCATTAGATGGCGGTGTTACCACAAGTGTTAACGTTGGTTGCTAGTAGTGACAGCTAATGTAAGATTAGCCTGTAATAAAGTTCATTTTGTTCCTGGAGAAGCCTTGCACTGAATTCCTACATTTATTGTGCGGTAATCTAATTGTAACATGTATTTGTTACATGTTTTGATGCATTTTTATGATTTATAAAAAAATTATGTCCGAATTTTTGGGGGCTTGGGACGGATTAGGGCATTTACATGGAAAACGCGTCTCTACTTACGTAATTTTCAGGTTACGAAACAACTTCCGGAACCAATTAATTTCAGAAGTAGAGGTCCCACTGTATCTTAAACTAAAAGGTTAATGGGAAGGATGTTTAGGAAGAAGGACATTTAGGGGGAAAGGAAGCATGCTGCCGTGGTGCCCAGGGTGACCCCCCACTGGGACACCATCAGCCAAGTCACCTTGTAGACCTTCACACCTCTGACCGCTGCAAAGGAGCTGAAGGCTCCAGCAGCTGCTGCACTGGTTCTTCATCTCGCTCATCTTTATCAGACACAAAAACAAAGGAGGCCTCCACTAGAGGGCACCAAAAACTCAACCTGGAGGAAGGTTCCTCAGTCCAACCAGATGAAAACGGGTTTGGAGGACAGAACCCTGAGACATGAGCACTAACACACCATCTCTGCCTCCATGAGCTGAAGAACAACAGACACTGAGGTGTTTCTGTCACCTGCGTGTTCTGGTTGGGGATCTGCAGGAGCAGGGCCAGATCGGTGTAGTCAAAGGTGTCGTCCAAGGCCAGCAGAGAGCCGTGGACGCCGCTCTCACGGAGGTTATCGGCGTACTCCTTCAGGCCCAGCGACTGCACCCAGCACATCACACGTTCGTTGGACCACACCATCACATCTGGGAGAAGAGGAGGCACAGCTGTCAAATGTCTGTCGGGCTTGAAATGTTCTGGGGGCTATTTGGACCTTACTGCTGCTCCTCTGAGACTCTAAAAGTCAATCTGAAAACAAAACAAGGTTATAACAGGTCACAGATGTGTGAGGCCTGCTGGGAGAAGAGCCCAGACGGGGCAGATTTAAACGGACACACATGTTTACAGTGGTGGGAAAAGCAGCCCTGCAGCTTCCTTTAAAGACTTGGCCTGTTGACATTTATGTCACATTATCCTGTGAAACTGCACTGGAGAACTGTGGCTTTTCATTTTAATGCTGTCAAAGTATGATGAGAATGTTAACAAAGGCTGCAACAAACCAGCACAAACCCCGCTGCTTAGCCTGGTTGGATTTTAATGCCGCGAAGGTCGAGGATGCAGGCGCTCGTTACTCTGTGGTCGTGGGAACCCTTTTAAACCTGCAGTGCTGCCTCTCACCAAAACCCCCAAAGTGAGTGAGAAGGTGTGAGAGGGTGGAGATCCCTCAGCAATCTTCATCCTGGCACCATGAGTCTGTGTGTGTGTGTGTGTGTGTCAGTCATGTCCTCACCTTTGTTCTGGTGGGCGCTGTCCTCTCGCTGCCTTTCCAACTCCTTGCGGTCATAATTCAGGCGCTTCAAACACATAATGCCGTAATGCAAACTGACCCTGGGAGAGATCAAACAAGCAGAGGGTCAGGTAGGTCAACTGGGGTCATATTGGCACCTAAAGGTCTCATTTAATCATGGCCCGAAGACTCACACCTCAACCACATTTGCTAACAACTGTCAGCTCAGCAACAACCGTATCTAACTATCGGCCCTGATTAGGATGATTGGAATTAAAAATGCTTTAGATGGTCCAACCTGTGGAAGCTGTCCACCATCTTGAGCTGCCCTCTCAGCTCCTTTTTAGTCAGGTGGTCCAGCATGCGGGCATCCACCAGGGACTCCATGAAGTAGCTGCGGTACTGAGGAAGGCCCAGGCTGGGCAGCCAGTCATTGCCCACCCACTCGTGATTCATATCGCCATAGGCCAAAATCTGCAGGAGGCACTCGTATGATTCAGGGCCTGAAGTTTAGTTAGTCTCACAGGTCAGGGTCTTACCTGGTCCCAGCTGAACTCCTTAAGCTCCTGTGGTGCCGAGACCAAACAGAGATATGGAGGTGGTGAGGGACAGAAGCAGAGGAGGTGAAGAAATGGAGAAGAAAGGAAGAAGGACGAGGATGCAGTGGCAGGAAAAGAGGACAAAACAGGAGGAAGTGTGTTAGTGAGCAGGTCATTAGTTGGAAACAGATCACACTGAAAGGGCAACCAGGGGGGAAGAACTCTGAGGTCCACAGAGAAGAGGTTCAAACAGGGGGTGGGGGGGTGGGGGGAGAGACTCATCAACATGATGTTCAAAATAATCCAAAACAACCTTCAAATCATTGCAAAAAATAAAGAGGGGTTTGTCAGACAGAGGAGGGAGAGCCGGGGCCTCACCGGGGGCTTGGTAGCAGCGTTCAAGGACTCCATCTCAGCGTGGGTCATCCAGACGTTACTGGTCGACTGCAGGAAACAAAAGGAGACATGAACGAGAGAACAATATTCACTGTGCTAAAAAAAGATGGCTGCCACATGTCAAGTGACCTCACTGAATCCTAAATGAACAGAAATAACGACTAAAAGTGTCAGAACAGTGCTGTCTCACAGAGCGCGTGCTGGCTGGAGCAGACGGGCTGGTCAGCGACACCATCTCCTGGATGGCGAGCCGCAGCTTGAGGCGGTGCAGCGGGTTGCTGATACCGATCTCCCTCTGGATCTCTGTGTCTGAGAGATTAGCCATGATGGCGCCGCTCTTCACGTTAGCCCGACACGCCGCCACATACCAGGCAGGCATGCCCACCCACAGCTGCAGGAGGCAGAATCAACACACTTAACATCTGACTTCTAAACCTTTAAATGTCAGGAGGCACCACGGCGCCACACCTCCAGCCAGGAGACCACCGTGGGTCCGTCCCAGGAGGCAAAGGGGAGTCCTTGGCGACAGGCTTCTTCCAGTAGCTCGTGCCTGGTGAGAACAGGAGCCATCAAGCAAAAGTGAAGATCAAGAAGTCGTTGAGAAAATGTGCGGTTGTCATGGCAACACTGGCTGAGTGTAAGCAGGAGCGTGATGACTGCGGTGTGATAAAAAGCTGAGCGAGTGAAGAACCAAACAGCAACACGTGAAAGAGCGAACACACTTTTTTTTGCTGCGGCGGTCTTTATCAGCAGGACCCAGAGTCCCGGTCTTGTTGGTGGCCACGGGGTCTCCGGAGGCCTGCTCCTCCGAGGGGGTGGATGCTAGCGTGACAGAAGAGACCAGTGAAAGTCATCTCGCCACACGTGCTTGCTGATGACGTTGACAGCAGGTTTACCGAGAGAGGCGCTGCCGTCCCGACCCAGCTGACCCAGACGGCCCTTCTCCCTCTTTCCAAAAAGTCGTCCAATTGAAGACTTAATGCTTTTCTTCTTGCTGGACTTATGCAGCGAATCCTGACTGCTGTTGGCAGCGCTGCAGTCAGCTGACAGGCTGGGGGCGGAGTCAGGACGTGTCAGTGGTGGGCGGGGCTTATGTTGGTGTCATTACAGGAACGTTTCGTTTAAAAAAAAAATTCCAAGGTAAATCTTTTTTCTGGATCATTTTTGATAACTTAATCAAGAAACGAGATACAAATAACACTAAAGTAAAACAATTAGAAAATGAAAGTAAAAATAGAATTCTATAAGATGATTGGAAGTTCCAGAAAGACATTTATGATATGAGAAGAATAGCAGGTGTGTCACCTGCGGAACTCTCGGGGGTCGTCTAGCATCGCTCCGGGATGGGTCAGTGTCATCCTGTCCAGTCGCAGCGCACGTGGGGTGGACGGAGGCGTGGAGTCGAGGAGAGCCAGGGCCCGCTCGTCATCTTTGTTGTTCTACGGGGAGAAGAGAGGAGACAATCCTGTTATTTCATTAGGGGTAAAAGAATGTAGAGGAAGCCTCTCACACTTCTTCACAAGGACTTTAGTCTTGACCCAGGATATCAAGCTAAAAGCTCGATCTAAAAGCTTTTCTCCAGTGACTTGAGTCTAAACCGAACACCCTTATATGCAACCGTAGAGAAATGCACCTACGGGCGGTTATTTCATCTCCTGGTGTCACGGTCGCGCCTCATTATGAAATTAACATACTTGACTTCTTGTCTTGTTGTCTGTAGCAACCAAGAGCAACGTTAGGTCTTTTCATGAGAGCCCCCCCGACCCAACACCTGCTCCCATCAGAACTCATGCTTCCATCATCTGGAACAGCTCGTGTTTCTGACCGTGCTTCTCTGAACTCCTAAAACCGGCGGCTTGTCCTGGCAGTACCTGTCGGTCTGGCTCTCGGGCCGGGGAGTGGGGCAGGCGAGGGGTCGAGTGTCCCGAGCTGGGGGGCGAGGGGGAGGCCAGGGTGGAGGATGTGATGGAGGTGGGGATGAAGCCTCGACCGGTGCCGTCCCTCCCCAGGGAGGACGGAGGGATAGGTGGACTGTCCAGAGCCACACTGACGCGGTTCTCGATCTCCTCAGCTCGCAGTTCGGTGTTCTCCTTCTCCTCCTGGATCAGCCTGGTGGGATTCATTTAGGTTTTGGTTCAGATTAGTCTAGAAATATCCAGTTCAAACACAGAACTGTTGTTCAAACATCAGAATAACAATAATACAGAGCAGAACACGGCAGCAGAACCTCAACTGGCCCAGCTCAGAGCTGTCCTCGTCTCAACTCGAGGAGTCATTTCTGCTGCTGAGGGTTTGGCTTGATGGGAGTGACGTGGACACGTTTCTTACTTGATCTCTTTGTTGATGGCCTCCAGCTGTTCCTGCAGCATGATGGCCAACGTCTGCACGTCTGTCTGCCCTCTGGGCGACAGCTGCTCCAAACCAAAGCGATGCTCCCCATCATCCTGGGCATCTGAGCAGCCAACATCCAGGCCCGGGTCAAAGCCGGTCCCCAGCAGCGCTCCACTCTCCCAGTCTGGGTACTGGGAAACAGTAGTGAACTGGTGAAATGTGAACTTGAGGAGGTTGAAGCACACCTGAACCTTCCTGGATTCTCACCTTGGTAGAATCTTCTCGAGCGGAGCTCCAGCGAGCCCGGTAGCTGCGCCTGACCACACCTCCAGTGGAGGAGGAGCCAAAGGGATCCAAGGGAGCAGTGGAACCAGATGGGAGGGAGCCGCCCCCGTGGGAATACCTCAGCTCCAGAGCGCTGCCTGGCAGAGAGCGGCTGGAGAGACACAATCATTCCAGTTAAAACCAGCATCTGCTGGAGCTGCAGATCATCAGGCTGATTAACTCCTGAGATGTTACAGAGGAGAGGGACTGCTCGATCAGCTCGAGATCTAAGCCAAACTGACCTTCACCACCATCAGATCAGTGGAGGTGAAAGGATGATTAACCTACAGAACCTCAGTGTTTACTAGGATAAGAATAGAGGAGATCGCTCAGCTCTGTGGTGTCCAATAACAGAGAAGGTGGAAGAGTTCACTAACATGAGACATTCAATCATTTCCTTTGTTAGGGTAAAATCAAAGAGGCATCATTTTTTAGTGTGGAGTGGAGCTGTGACCTGGAGTAGGCCCCCCCAGGCCTTGATCTCAGCTGATCCAGCTCCAGCTGCATTCTCTCCAGCTCTGCAATCAGCTGGTCCTGCAGGGGGACGTGAGACAGTTAGGGACAGGGAAGAACTCAGCCTCCCATTGTTGATGAGAGTGGAGGTTGCTGATACCTTGTTAGCCAACAGATCATCCTGGAGCTTCTTCATGTTGGACAGTTCTTCAGACAGAGCGTTCTGGAGTCAGAGAAACACATCATCATAGTTAGACTGGGTTAGTTCCTTCCATTTGGCATACAGAGAGGGAGGTGAGGTGACCTTTTCCTCCAGGGCAGCCATCCTCTCCTTCAGGTGCAGCTGCAGCCTCTCGTTGGACTCAGACAGTAGTTTGTCCACCGTGTCAGAGAGACGCTTGTTGTGTTCATCATTCATGCGCTCCCGCTGCCTCGCCTGTGGGGAGGAGATGACGCTTAACAAGCCTCCACAACACAAAGATTCTGATCTGAATGTGTCAGTCAAAGCACAGAATGAGAGGCTCCTCCTCTAACGCCATCATCATCATCATCCTCTCAGGTAGGCGAATCAGTTTCCCTCACTAATTCATGCTCCTCTCTCCAAGGTTTGGCCATCAAGAGCCTTGATCTTTGTCTTCCACTTGTTTTATTGTCATTTAGTGAGTTTCTGTGGTCTCTCCAGCAGGTGAGACCCTGAAGAGACCCTGATGACAGGAAGCAGCGAGCCTGACTCACCCGCTGAAGCTCCTGGTTCTTCTCCTCCAACTGTGCCTCCATCTGTCGCAGTCGTTCCTCAAAGTTACCGTGACGCTCCTCAGCCTGAGTGAGTGACAGGAGATGGTGAGAGCAGCCATGAAACAACTACAAACCGGGGAATTAGCCAACGGAGGCAGTCCTGAAGCTTCCAACAGGAGCCATCGTGGCCCATGTGAGAAAGACCAACACAAGTATGGGATCGTGGCTGCATCATTAGCAAACCTGCTCCTCTTAGCTAGCATGTAAATAGAACTGGTATAAAATGAACCTTGTTGAGTGCTGCCACTCTCTGTGCAAGCTGAGCCTCGATCTCTGGCAGCGTCTCAGCTCTCTGAAGAGTCTGCTGCAGCTTCTGCTTGGCATCATCCAGACGCTCCTGAAGCTGACGGTTCTTTTCCTCACTCTGCAGGACAGAACCTTGGATCAGGAGGGGAGTCGAAACGGGGCCAAGCTGCAGGTGAACATGCCTGTACCTGTCTGTAGAGCGAATCCTTACTGGCCAACTCGTTCTCCAATTTGTCTTTGATGTCATGGAGGGAGGTGGCCTCCCTCTGAGCGCTGAGGTACCTGCAGTCCAGAACAACAAGCATGAAACAGCCCGACTCCAGCAGTGAGTGACTGACTGGAGGAGAGTTAACTGGACACACCTGCGCTCCAGCGTGGTGATTCTCTCCTCCATGTCTTCTCTCTGACAGAGCGCCTGGAACAAAAGTAAAGGTTCTGATGAGGAAGATACGAAGAGCAGACTGAGGACCCAGTCAGTGGTCTCTGTCTAGGCTGGAGGCTAACCTCACCCACAGACATTGTTATTGTCAGTCAGACTGGTAACCATGGAAACATAGCGAGCTCTGACAGCTGATCCCACAGACTACAGGAATCCTTCTTCTGTTAAATATAAAGAGTGTTTAATAGCAGCAGGTCTCACCTCCTTCACGTCTCTCTGGAGTTTCTGGTTGGCCTCCTCTGATCGAGCCAGCTCCCTCCTGGCAGACATCAGCTGCTCCTCGATCTCCCCCACCTGACAGAACACGTTCATCACCCTCTGCATTTGGGAACCTTTCAGCCGGATCTGAGTACCTGTCTGCACATGAGGGCGAGTCTCTCCTTCAGCTGTCCCAGCTCAGACCGCTGGCGTTCGATCTCACCCTCGCGCTGCCGGTCTAAGTCTGCGTTGTCCAAGATGGAGGAAGGTCCATTTGGAAGCCGCTGAAGGAAAAAAACGCAGATTTAGTCATCACACGCAGACAGTCTCCAGTTCTCAAGTAAGGTATGATAATGAATTTACAAAGGTGCCATTTTTAAACTTTCTCTTTATTTAAATGAAAAGAAGGAGAATATTCCAGAACTCTGTCTCTCCGCGTGGTGAGAACTCTCCTGCTGATGTTACCTCTTTGCCGTTGTCCAGACCTTGCTGCCGTCGTTTGATTTGGTCTCGTAAAGACACCACCTGACCAGGAGCACAATCATCAACAGCGATGACACCCACACAGATCAGAGCTGGTGGGATGCTGAAAACTCACTTCTTGAGATGAGGTCTGCAGCTCTTCCTCCAGAAAGGCCACTCGCTCCAAAGCCACCCGGAGCCGTTCTCTCACCTTCTCGTCCAGGGCTTTGTGGTGCTCAAACAAGGACTTGAGGGCCTTCAAGACCTCCACCTCACTGGAAACCTGGGGCTGCCTCTTCACCACAGTCATCCTCAGGCTGCGCTCGTGACGTGACACCAGGCACTCCAGATGTTCAAGCAGCAGCTGCAAACAGGCAACAAGACCTCATAAAACCTAAGGCAGGTTTAACAGGCGGCAGGTCCACAGTGAGGAGGTGAGGAGTGACTGACTCGCGTGTTGTTCCTCTCAGCCTTCAGCTCAGCGATCTCCTCCTCTCGCTCCAGCAGCTGCTCCCGGCAAAGGTTCAGCTCTTTGGTCAGCACCGCAAACTCCTGCAATACCACAAGGGGGCGCAGCCGAGGCATCATCACTACCCTGCATTTCATTAGGCGATGTTCCATTAAATAAGAGTGACGAGCTCTTCTTTAAAAAGCATCGGGCCACCAGCTCACGCCGGAGCTGCTCTCACATGTGTCATTTAGACTGTGGAGCCAGAAGTGATGTCACATTGCAGAATATTACCTGACCAGAATATTAACTGAATGACTATACACTTATATTTTAGCTAACATATTTAATTAATCGAACTTTCTTAGTATTTAAGTGTCAGAAAAATTCTAATGATTTCTTAAATCATTGAATGATTCAATGATTTAAGAAATCTCGTACTGTACAAACTCAGCGCTGTTAAATCTTTTAAGAACCATCCAATGCTTTCAGAACAGAAACATTGTTTCTTTATTCTACAGAATAAAAACTTGTCAGGACATAAAACCACACACCGTCCCCAATACTGTCCATCAGTCAGTTATATCAACACACACACGCACTGACACACTCACACGCACACACACACAACTCTATAAAGTGCAGCTGTACAGTGGCAACATGGTTAATGAGGCCTCGGTATCAGATAAAAGAGCATTACTGCATGTTTGCACTTGAAATTGCTTTAATTGCTCAGTAATTGTTGCTGTCTGTTGAAACAGACGCCTGCAGGTTCAACAAACACACAGGCAACTGAACCAGCTCAGACTGCTTCCAGCTGACAGCAGGCCAACAGTTATTTCCTCTAATCACATCCAATTATCTGTGATGTGGACTTCTGATAGGCTGATTAAAATCTGTCTCCTGTGGGCAAACAAACCGTAACTATGGCAACGACTAGGTGAGTGACAATTGTAATGGTCTCTGTGAACTTCCAGGCTGTCAGTCTGTAAATCCCATCATATGATTGAAAAGGAAACAGAGTATAAAAGCACACACTGCAACGTTGCCGTGACACATCAGACACACAATCATGGATGTGATTAAAAATAATCCTCATCTGCTTCATGTTCACACCCAACAAAAACTAAATTATTCTAATTCTATTCTACAGGGATCATTTACAGACCTTGCAAATCTCACTGCACATTATAACCTGTGCAAAAATGCTAAACTAACAAATATTTTATAAACTAGCTAGAAAAGCACATTACTGTCTGTAGTGATGCTGTTCCTCTGTCTGTGGTGATGCTGTTCCTCTGTCTGTGTGATGCTGTTCCTCTGTCTGTAGTGATGCTGTTTCTATGTCTGTAGTGATGCTGTTCCTCTGTCTGTAGTGATGCTGTTCCTCTGTCTGTGGTGATGCTGTTCCTCTGTCTGTAGTGGTGCTGTTCCTCTGTCTGTCGTGGTGCTGTTCCTCTGTCTGTAGTGATGCTGTTCCTCTGTCTGTGGTGATGCTGTTCCTCTGTCTGTGTGTGTGCTGTTCCTCTGTCTGTAGTGATGCTGTTTCTCTATGTCTGTAGTGATGCTGTTCCTCTGTCTGTAGTGATGCTGTTCCTCTGTCTGTGGTGATGCTGTTCCTCTGTCTGTAGTGATGCTGTTACTCTGTCTGTAGTGATGCTGTTCCTCTGTCTGTAGTGATGCTGTTCCTCTGTCTGTGGTGATGCTGTTCATCTGTCTGTAGTGATGCTGTTCCTCTGTCTGTGGTGATGCCGTTCCTCTGTCTGTAGTGATGCTGTCCCTCTGTCTGTAGTGATGCTGTTCCTCTGTCTGTAGTGATGCTGTTCCTCTGTCTGTAGTGATGCTGTTCCTCTGTCTGTAGTGATGCTGTTCCTCTGTCTGTGGTGATGCTGTTCCTCTGTCTGTGGTGATGCTGTTCCTCTGTCTGTAGTGATGGTGTTCCTCTGTCTGTAGTGATGCTGTTCCTCTGTCTGTAGTGATGCTGTTCCTCTGTCTGTCGTGGTGCTGTTCCTCTGTCTGTCGTGGTGCTGTTCCTCTGTCTGTAGTGATGCTGTTCCTCTGTCTGTAGTGATGCTGTTCCTCTGTCTGTAGTGATGCTGTTCCTCTGTCTGTGGTGATGCTGTTCCTTTGTCTGTGTGATGCTGTTCCTCTGTCTGTGTGATGCTGTTCCTCTGTCTGTGTGATGCTGTGCTGTGTCCGTGTAGTGATGCTCTGTTCCTCTGTCTGTAGTGATGCTGTTCCTCTGTCTGTAGTGATGCTGTTCCTCTGTCTGTAGTGATGCTGTTCCTCTGTCTGTGGTGATGCTGTTCCTCTGTCTGTGGTGATGCTGTTCCTCTGTCTGTGGTGATGCTGTTCCTCTGTCTGTAGTGATGCTGTTCCTCTGTCTGTAGTGATGCTGTTCCTCTGTCTGTGGTGTGCTGTTCCGTTTCTGTCTGTAGTGATGCTGTTCCTCTGTCTGTAGTGATGCTGTTCCTCTGTCTGTAGTGATGCTGTTCCTCTGTCTGTCGTGTGCTGTTCCTCTGTCTGTCGTGGTGCTGTTCCTCTGTCTGTCGTGGTGCTGTTCCTCTGTCTGTAGTGATGCTGTTCCTCTGTCTGTAGTGATGCTGTTCCTCTGTCTGTAGTGATGCTGTTCCTCTGTCTGTGGTGATGCTGTTCCTCTGTCTGTAGTGGTGCTGTTCCTCTGTCTGTCGTGGTGCTGTTCCTCTGTCTGTAGTGATGCTGTTCCTCTGTCTGTAGTGATGCTGTTCCTCTGTCTGTAGTGATGCTGTTCCTCTGTCTGTAGTGATGCTGTTCCTCTGTCTATAGTGATGCTGTTCCTCTGTCTGTGGTGATGCTGTTCCTTTGTCTATAGTGATGCTGTTCCTCTGTCTGTGGTGATGCTGTTCCTCTGTCTGTAGTGATGCTGTTCCTCTGTCTGTAGTGATGCTGTTCCTCTGTCTGTAGTGATGCTGTTCCTCTGTCTGTGGTGATGCTGTTCCTCTGTCTGTAGTGATGCTGTTCCTCTGTCTGTAGTGATGCTGTTCCTCTGTCTGTAGTGATGCTGTTCCTCTGTCTGTGGTGATGCTGTTCCTCTGTCTGTGGTGATGCTGTTCCTCTGTCTGTGGTGATGCTGTTCCTCTGTCTGTGGTGATGCTGTTCCTCTGTCTGTAGTGATGCTGTTCCTCTATCTGTAGTGATGCTGTTCCTCTGTCTGTAGTGATGCTGTTCCTCTGTCTGTAGTGATGCTGTGCTGCTGTCTGTGCTGATGCTGTGCACCAGACCACACCATTTCTCAGATTCCTTTTACACTCATCCGAGCCACCATCAACCAAATGTCTCCACTCAGCTTCATATCACAACCTTCTTCCATTGGCAGCGTGCGCGCACACGTGCACAGACAAACTCCATGAACTCGTCTGGGAGCTCACATGGCTCCGTCCAATCTATCTGAGATCACAGCTGTTGTTCCATTTGGATTTTTCAGGCGCAGCCATGAAGTAAACAGACTGATGGAGACAAACCAGTGACTCCTGACTGGAACCACAGCCTTCTCACATTATGATGAGCTCAGAGGGACCCTGGACACAGGGTAAAGAACAGATGTTGCTCTCCCGTCCAGGTGTTTAAGCAGCTTTAACAGTTGTTGGTGGAACATTCCCCACATCTACGCCCACTTTCTTATTCATCCAGATTAAGCTGCTCTAATGACTGATTGTCCCAACCAATAACACCTGTAAGTCCATTTGCCTGATTTAATAAAAGATGGTAGTCTAACTAAACCCCGACTCTAACTAAAAGGGCATGGATGATGTCAGCATCAGACTAGCATCTAAACTGGATACTGTGTTACAGACCAAACAAACAACTCAGCAAGTTCAGGGACACGCTTCCACTGTCCTGAGTCTCACCCATTCACCTGACCACAAAATGGTTCAAAACTAATAAATACAGCCAAGTATCAGCATGGGGGCCGATGTCCCTCTGTCAACACATGTTCTGATAACTGGATTCAGCGGGTCCCTATACTTTAGTTAGAAATGAAAGGTATGAAACCAACCCGTCTTCATGTGGCTGCACCTGTGGAAGGGCGGGGACGTACCTGAGGAAGGGTGGGGACGTACCTGTGGAAGGGTGGGGACGTACTTTTGAAGGGCGGGGACGTACTTTTGGAAGGGCGGGGACGTATCTGAGGAAGGGCGGGGACGTACCTGTGGAAGGGTGGGGACGTACCTGTGGAAGGGTGGGGACGTACCTGTGGAAGGGCGGGGGGGGACGTACTTTTGAAGGGCGGGGACGTACTTTTGGAAGGGCGGGGACGTACCTGTGGAAGGGCGGGGGGGGACGTACTTTTGGAAGGGCGGGGACGTATCTGAGGAAGGGTGGGGACGTACTTTTAGAAGGGTGGGGACGTACTTTTGGAAGGGCGGGGACATACCTGTGGAAGGGTGGGGACGTACCAGGGGAAGGGCGGGGACGTACCAGGGGAAGGGCGGGGACGTACCAGGGGAAGGGTGGGGACGCACCTGTGGAAGGGCGGGGACATACTTTTGGAAGGGTGGTGACATACTTTTGGAAGGGTGGGGACGTGCTTTTGGAAGGGCGGGGACATACCTGTGGAAGGGTGGGGACGTACCTGGGGAAGGGCGGGGACGTACCTGAGGAAGGGCGGGGACATACCCGAGGAAGGGTGGGGACGTACCTGAGGCAGGGCAGGGGACGTACCTGTGGAAGGGCAGGGACGTACCTGAGTAAGGGCAGGGACGTACATTTGGAAGGGCGGGGACGTACCTGAGGAAGGGTAGGGGACGTACCTGAGGCAGGGCAGGGACGTACCTGAGTAAGGGCAGGGACGTACCTGTGGAAGGGCAGGGACGTACCTGAGTAAGGGCAGGGACGTACATTTGGAAGGGCGGGGACGTACCTGAGGAAGGGTAGGGGACGTACCTGAGGCAGGGCAGGGGACGTATCTGAGTAAGGGCAGGGACGTACCTGTGGAAGGGCGGGGACATACCTGTGGAAGGGCGGGGACGTACTTTGGAAGGGCGGGGACGTACTTTTGAAGGGCGGGGACGTACCTGTGGAAGGGCGGGGACGTACCTGTGGAAGGGGGGGGACGTACCTGTGGAAGGGCGGGGACGTACCTGTGGAAGGGTGGGGACGTACCTGTGGAAGGGCGATGGACAGCTGCCTCTGGAGCGAATCTTTTTCGTGGCCGAGCTCTCGCAGCCTCAGGTTTGCGGTGCCCAGACTGTCCTGTGTCTCCCTCAGACTCTCCAACAGACGCTCTCTCTCTGTCAACATGTTCACCATCAGCGACTCCAGGTTACCGGTGCTCCCGCCCTCATCGCCGCCACGGGGATCCCGATAGCCCCCCGTGCCTCCCATCCCCCCACTCATCCCTCCACTGCCTCCTGCGGGGGAGGACGAGCCTCCTCCTCCCCCCCGGCCGTCCTCTGAGATGGTTGGCATCACCTCGCACATCATGGTGAGGCCTGAGTGTGAGAGGCGTTATGTGAGACGCTGTCTGACACCACCCTCTGCTGACTCAGCATCAATCTGATACTTCCTCAGTTTTTGGTTGTTTTTTGGGGTGGGGGGGTGAGTGGTGGTGGTCTTTGCTCTCAAACGGTTGGCATAAAACTAATGCAGGGGGTGAGAAGTGGAGCTTTACAGTCTGGAGTCGGTGGGGAAAGTGCTGGGTGGGGGGTGATGAAGGGCTGGGGTGAAAGGGTGAGTGACAAGAAGAAACTTATTCAGTGGATGACCTCTGACCCCCAGGCATCAGTAGGATGAGAAACAATCCTGAAAAGACAAGAGGGAAACCTGGTTAGTGATTGGTTGGGTGGTTTTCCATAAGAGGGCTCATGATAAAGGTCAAATTATGATGCTGTATTTAACTTACTGTAACAACAAAGAGCATGGAGCAGTTTTTAAGAGGAGAATCACAAGTGTTGGGATAATCGATGCTGCCACAAACACACCTGAGCATGTTTGCTGAAGCACCACAACCTCTGGGTCTGTCGTCGCCTGACTAGTTCTGTCCTGAGAACTGAGTTTGGGACAGACTGCAGAGACTGGAAGACCTATTCAAAGTCAATAAATGTCCAGTGTCCAAAAAGAGGAAGTCATTTGTCTGCACCGATAAAAAGATGCAACATGGCGGATGTTTTAACTGAGTGTTGATTCAGCATGTTGACTCAGCAACGCGGCAGTTTATTGGAGGGTCCACCTGAGCGAGGCAGCCATGAGATGAGCAGCCATTTGTTGGGAAATTTGACTGACCATTCCAACCATCTCCCAATTCTTGTTGAACCCGAAGCTCCACATTTACAGTTGGAGAACATTTATCTTAACGACCAACAGCAACCACCGACAGTAGGATCTTTACTGGGAGTGGAGAGGTTCTTCACTTCCTCCTCCCTCCAGTATCATTCCCTAGATCTCTCCTGGAAGTCTTCTATGACTGTAGCGTGGTGACATCGTCCACCCAGCAACACGTGCATGGTCATCAGGCTCGGCCTCAAGCTGCAACGCATCAGATACTTGACTGATATTTGCATTAAGATGGTCTTGATGGACTGATTGATGGGGGCTAGTGGGAGCATCCCAGGGCCACCGGCCCCTGAGGTAGCGCCCTCATCTGGCCCATTATTATTATTATTATTACTACTAATAATAATAAAAATTCTAATGATGGTGGAGGCAGTGCTGTTTCACACACTCATGTTCCCTAACGTTGGGAACATTCTGGAAAAAACTGTTGTTATCATCAGGGTACGAAGATGGACGGGACACATACTTAAAGGCCTGAAGGTGGATGTAGAAACAGCCATTTTTAAATGTATATGAGGCTGGAGAAGATGCTCATCATGGTGGGAGGTGCCTCCATCTGCCCGTGATGGAGGCCTAATTAACGGATACATTGACGGGAGCTGTCGTGGCTTCTTTGTTTTACGTGTTACTGAAAATGTCGTGTGGATGATTTGATTTTCACCGGCGAGGCGTCTATTTCCAGCATCCCCACCCCACCCCTCCATCCCCATTCCCCCACCCATAAAAACAGCTGGATGCTCGGAGGCTGGATCCTCCTCGCTGCCGTGTGTCTGTGGTTCTTACCGGATCCATGGTGGACACAGAACCCACACGAACAGCGCGCCGGTGTCCGGCTCACTCCATCGTCGCTGAAGGCTGGAGGCTGCGAGGTTCTCCCCGTTCCAGTCCGGTTAGCATCCTGCCACATCCCCTCCCTCCCTCTGCTCCAGGAACAGACCGGTGCGTCACCCGAGGCGGGAAGCGCGTGCGACATCCGGCACGGACTTTCACAACAAACATACAGACAGAAATATACATTTCCCCACTCACGTACCATTTAGCGTTTAAGACGTGTCCTGTTTAAGTGTGTGGGTGACAAATTCAGTTGTGTTTTTCCCGAGCGTCTTAAACCCTAATTAAATTATACACAGAATCGTAGTAAGCAAAGCAAAATCAGCGAAATGTAACGCTTAAAGTAGCCAAGGCTTTGCTACAGCTGAGTAGTTTGAGTGACGTTATAAATCAAGTTAATCCTTTATTCTGTAAACACCCACTCAGGTTTCCGGTCGTTTCCGGATGTAATACTGCAGCCTGACGTTTTGATTGATTTCTCATCTGTGCTCCTCGCGAGGAAGTCTGTTCCTACGTAAACTTTAACGCCACCTTGACGTGATTAATACGCATTTTAAAACCAAACGTCGCGTGCACCAAAGGGGCGGACGTGCGTGATGCTACTAAGAAATCTCTGTTCAAGAGAGGAAGCTGGTCAGAAGGGGCGGCGACTGCGCCCCCTAGAGGCCGGGCCACATAAATGCAACGTTTCAGACGTCCAGAGGACCATCCGACATGGACGCTGCTCCTCCGGGCCCATGTGGTCCTCATTCTGGTCCTCATTCTGGTCTTGCTGTCACGACTCCCCGGGGACATTCCTGTCCTTATTCTGTTGGTTAGGACAGTCCACAACAGAATGAACTGTCCCCTCCTCTGGGTCAGACATTCCTGTAACCCCCTGACCTTTCATGACCCCACTTTGGCCCCGCCCACCCAGCTGCCTGCTGTCAATCACAGCTATCAGGATTGTGACGTCATCGCCCGTTGCAGGTCCCGCAGTGTTTCTGTGCCATTTAAATCATTCTTTTTACATTTCCAAACACTTGATCTCCTTTTAAAACACTTCTGAGACATTCTATTGCATTTAATCAAGATTCTACTCCTTTATATGAGAGGTTGCAAGAGAAGTTATTCTCCTTTTAAATAACAGTTTTATTAAGATGTTAAAGTTTTGACACCACGGTAATGGTCATTTATATAATCTGAAGGAACACAATACAACATTTATACAACCCATGAAGAAGAGAGTGTGCGGGTGTGTGTGTGATCAGGTGTGTACGGGCAGGTTCTGTGGTGGTTCTGCAGGCAGGTTATTTGGAGTTTCTGCAGGAACTTTAGAGTCTGTAACAAATAAATAAAAGTTGGTTAGAAATGCCGACACCCCCCCCCCCCCTTCCACACACACACACACACACACACACACACACACACACACACCACACACACACACACACACACACACACACACACACACACACACGTCACCTTTAGCCTCCATCGGTTGCCCCGGCGGCTCAAACTTCAGCTCTCCGTTAGGACCCACTGGAGGCTGCCCGTCTCCTGCCTGCTGTCTCCGTGACATCTCCAACACAGCCTGAGATGAAACAACTTTGTGGGTTAGATGCTGATTTTTACAAGGTCTAGATGAGCATTTGGCCTGGTGCCATCACAGTCAGAATAAGCAGAACCGCCTGAGGTAGGAGGTTGTGATCAGACTGGGCTGAACCTCCTCTCAGCTGGTTCCAGCTGTAATCTGTCTGGACAGGTCAGCGTTTCCATGGCGATACAGCACAAACGAGTGAATATTTCACCTGCTGGTACTCCCTCCTCTGAGCCTCCAGAGCTCGTCCTCGCTCCCGCAGCAGCTCCTGCTCCTCCTGCAGCTTTTCCTTCTTTCTCCTCAGCTCCTCCTCCTTGTCTCGGAGCTCAGCCTCGAATCGCTGCAGCTCCTCCTCTGTGTAGACCTCTTTCATGTCCAGAGTCTCCACACAGAAGAATAATCCTTGATTATACATTCTTATTAGGCATTTTCTAACAACCCAGCCACCTCTGGGGCCTTTACCTCCCACTCTTTGGGATTATTGAAGTCCTTCTTCTCGGTGGATTTGAGGAACTCCTCCAGAGTGACCAGACGATCTTGATTCACGTCCACCTTCAGACAAAGAGATGGAAATCAGACAAACCTAAATGAGGCCAGGCCTCAGACTTGGAGCAGACTCACATTCTTCATGAAGTATTCCCTCATCCTCAGACGCTCTTCCTCCATCTCCATCATGTCATCTTCTTCGTTCTTTGGATCATAAACCTTCTCCAACTGAGAGAACAAAGCAGTAGATGTTCAGGCTCAGGGATTATCACAGAAGCTGGATGAGAAAGATCTAAAGAAGGGTCAGAGGTTAAAGAGACACGTTTGTTCTTCTTCTTACCTCTTTAGTGAAGAGAGCTTCCAGCTCCTGCTCGTCTAAAACTTTATCATCATTTGTGTCTAAACCAGAAAAAGTGAGAAGCAAATTCATGTAAAGGATCTAGAGGGCTGTAAAGAACCAGGCGAGAAGGAGGAATCTGACCGTGAAGTTTGAAGAAGGTTTTAGGGTTGAACTCCTGAGGGTCGAGGCCGTCCGTCTCCTCCCAGACCTCCCGCAGCTGAGCGACGCTGCCCTGGACACAGAGAAACACCTCAGCATCAACTTCTCCTCCACTTGGATACAAAGGTAGGTACCAACCGGAGCGTTGACTTTGGGGTGCTGCCGGTGTTTCTCCTTCAGCTCCTGCAGTCTCTTCTCCTCGTGCTCCCTCTTCTCCTGATCCAGACTCTTCAGGTACTCCCGTCGCTCGTGCTCCTTCAGCATCTCATAGCGTTTGAACTCCTCATGTCGCTCAGCATCGTAGTTCTCCAGATCTTTGGTGGCCTGGACACAGCCAGATGCACCAGATCAAGGTCAAGGTCAAGGAGGTCAGGGTCAGAGGTGCAGGATCCTACCGTGGAGATGAGCAGCTCCAGATCTTTGGCTTCAAATGTGTTTTGATTGTGAGGATCCAGATGTTCAAACTGCTTCAGGAGGGAGGCGTGGTCCATCTGCTGAGCTGCACACAGATACCATCATCACACCCGGTGACCTCACCTGCCCGCACGCATGGCCCCGCCCACTCACTCTGTATGTTGGTGCTGTCCAGTTTGGCCTTGAACAGCATCCTGAGACGAGAAACCTCCTGGCGCTTCAGCTCATCCAGCCGCGTCCTCACGTGGTGACTCACCAGGTCCAGTTCTTTTGCCAGATGTCCGTTCTGACACAGAACGTGAACACGAAGAGAAGACAAAACATCTGCTGTTCTCAAACTCTGCTCATCACGAAATCTGCTTCTCTTTTTTGTCCTTTACAGGTGAATCAGAACACAAACAGCGATGAAATCAAATTAAAGAGGTGAAGACCTTGATGTCTTCTGTATTTGCTGTTTGCAGTTTCTCTCTGAAATGAGGGTCCGTCTCCAGAACCTCGATCACCTCTCTGAGGTACCGGTCGTAGTACAGCCCGGTGTCCTGCGGGGGCAGTGGAGAGCAAGCCAAGGTGACAACGTCAACAGTAGATATCCGAGAGGAGAAAGACACTTACTTCAGTCTCCTCCTGCACCTCTTCTTTAGCCTCCTGCTGAACATCATTGCGCTCGATAGGAACCGACCACACCCCGACCCATACTGAGATGAGCAGCAGTGAACCGGGTCTCAGCTTCATCTTCCTACAAGGACAAATTCACCAGATCTTAAAGTTAGTCACCTGGACTAATGTCATTTACAGGCACAACCAAAGACCCTATAGATCCAGACAAAGAGACGTCACAGAGGCCAGATCAGGACGCTTTAGCACCATTTTGGACTCTATTTAAGAGTCCGGTTCTGGTTGCTTGCTCAGGTTCTGTAGACACTGAAGATTTGCTTTGTTATGACAAAGTTAGCCAGGAAGCACACAGCAAGAAAAACGAGAAAATTAGGAAGATTAAACTTGTGAGATTCACTGCAACCTGATCAGATACAACTAAAAACAATGTCTGTAAAATAAAAATAACGTTTTACAAATTTGTATTAAAAAAGACAGGATGGATTTTTGAAAAATCTGTAGTACAAAAATGTCATTCATCAAGTTTGAGTGAGAACGTTCATCTTCTAATCTACTGTTAGTAGACGTAAGCCGGTACATTTAGTTGAATATTAGGGGTGCATTAGCTGATAAAGTGGAAATGTTTCAGCATTCGTTTTTTCCTTTTGTACAGCTCGTGTGGGTTAGCTAGCAGGTTAGCTAGCATGTATGAACACAAACTCTCCATCCGTGTCAATACACCTTATGACAAAACTGAAAATGTAGCTTTTTGTCACTTTCACAAGTTATTGAACACCGAAAACATGTTCAAAATGTTGTAAATATCGACACAAACGTATATTCGTTTTTATATACATATGTATAATGATACGATCAGGAATCAAAAATAGATTGATAGATCAAAAAAGACACAAAAATAGGACTTGTGAGTATTACCCATCTTAAGCTTTCCAAGTAATTAAAGAACAAGAAAAGTGACCAAATAGAATGTAGAACATGAGTCTTCTTACCAGTTGTTGGTCTTTAAAGAGCCAATTCTGAAAAATTGCACTGGTCGCACAAACGTGACGTCATGAGACTGCGCCGATAGTTCTGCGCGATGCCTTCAGGAGAAATCGGAAATCAGCCATTTTTAAACTGGAAAAACACTGTTTCTTTGTAAAATCGTGTTTTATTTTACCTCGTAGGTGACGTTAATCACCTAATTTTAATTTTTTGGCCACTACATCCAGGCGTCATTGAAAAATTCGAAACAAATATTTTAAAGTTTATTTGTTTTGTTTTTTAAATAGTTTTGCAATATATTCGGTCAGGCAAACACACAAAAACAGGGCAAAATCGAAATAAATTACCACAAATCAATAAAACAATTGCACATGGTAATAAATAAAATGTATAAATAGTATGCATCAAATAAATACCTAGGAATATAATATAACAGAATAAAATATGGCACATGGAAAACAGGTTCACCAATAAATAACTTAAAATATATTAATGAAAAAACTTAGAAGCATGAAAAATGCACCAGAATTTACATCAGTTTGACTGATACACAGAAGAAAAGAGCAGCCGCTGACTCCGATTTTAGAAATCGATGTCCCTCATGTCGGTGGGCGTCCCTGGCCTCTCGCTCTCCACCTCCTCTCCCTTCTCAGAGGGTCCCCGCTGAAGCCCGCTCCTCAGTCGCTGTCGGAGGGCCCCTTCAATCATCTCGCTGCAGCACTGCAGCACTGCCTGATGGGTAACATGAAGGCAGTTCACTTACAAAATAGTGCAATCTGCACTGAAATCTCCTTTAAATTTAACTGAGTACTTTCTGGGTGCTCACCGCATCTGTTTGGCAAAGTGCCGCCAGAATTTCCCCGAGGAACACAAGTTCGGTGTGGCCGGTCCTCCCGAGGCCTCTCAGGGCACAGTTCAGTGACGCCGCGGCCACAAGAGACGGCGGCGTTCCCAGAAATTGGGAGTCACACACACACATGGAGGCCAGAGTGTCGCTGTGCCGTCGTAGTGTGGACAGCAGTTCTGTCCCAAAGGTTCCTCCTCGCTCCTCCAGGGAGGCCAGAAAGTGTGGCAGGAAGTCCTGGGGAGTCACCGCCGCCGTGTCCCAACGCAGCGTGGCCAGGATGAGACGCTCCATGTCCTGATGGAGGTGTCACGGAAGAAGAAAACGACATCAAGATAAAACCATTGAATCCAGGAAAGTTATGATTCTATTAACGTGAACTTTTCTTCGATATTTTAGGAGAAATATTTGTTTGGCAGAAATCTGAAACAATTTAAAGATGATTGAAAGATGTTTGATCTCATGTGACTCACCCGCAGGCTGGATGGCAGGAAGTCGTGTTCGGCAGCAGCGCAGAGCAGCTCTGCTGTCACCGTCTCACACTCTGTGAGTTTGGAGGCGATGAGGATGCAGCCAGCAGCCAAGCAGACGGGCGAGACGGGCGAGACGGGTGAGACGGGCGAGACGGGCGAGACGGGCGAGACGGGCAGCGCCAGCAAGGCCGACAGGAAGCGGTCGACGAGAGAGACGGCGAGGGGAAACACGGCCTCGTCGCAGCCACAATCACAGCAAACCTGCAGCAGCAGAGAGAAGCAGCAGGAGTCAAAGCTGCATCAGGAGTCAAAGCTGCAGGAGTCAAAGCTGCAGCAGGAGTCAAAGCTGCAGGAGTCAAAGCTGCAGGAGTCAAAGCTGCATCAGGAGTCAAAGCTGCAAGAGTCAAAGCTGCATCAGGAGTCAAAGCTGCAGGAGTCAAAGCTGCAGCAGGAGTCAAAGCTGCAGGAGTCAAAGCTGCAGCAGCACCACAAACCTGAAGATGTCAGTCACACATGATGGATTTCGTTAGGATACAAACATGGAGGAACTCTGAGGCCTTAAAGCTGGAAATGTAAACATTTAATATTTTCCTTCATTTTTCTTCTCAGAAACTTCTGACCAAAGTGCAACAAGCGTAAATATCTCAAACATCCACCAGAAAAGGAACCTGAAGTGAGCTGAGAAGACCTGGTACCTGCAGGGTCCACTTGGTCAGCTCTTCTCGGCGCCCTGGCTCCTGCTGGATGAGGCTAACGTACAGCACGGACGGGGAGTATCGCTCCTCCACGTGCAACAGCCTCTGGATGACACGGCAGCCCGACACACTGGGGTCCCACCCGGCTCGGAGCTGAGATGAACCTGCGAGGGCGTCCGAGACCGGTACGGCTGTCTGGTTCTGGTTCTGCTCCTCATCCACCTCCTCACACCACAGAGACACTGACATGCCTGCAAAGCCTGCTGGGAAAAATTTCAGCTGGGACGTCCCGAGAGCGTCTGTGGAGCCCACAGTTCTGAGCGGGCGGCGCGGTGGCACTCTGGTTTTATACCAGCAGGAAGGCGGATCTGGGGGGGGGGGGGGTGTTGTTGGGGGGCTTCAGCAGTGATGGACAATAATACGAAGACAACAGAGAGACGGGTGTAACAATTACTTCAACAGGTGGAGAGAGAGAGAGAGAGAGAGAAGAGGAGCAGACAAGTGAGGGAGTGGTCCTGGGGGGGTCGGGGGGAGCAACAGCTTGTCTTCGTCACTGAAAGAGAGAAGAGAGGTGAAGAAAAGGCTGCGAGAGGTCACATTCACCATGTGACAACAAAAGGAGTGCTCGTGCAGCTCGTGCACATGTCGACCGTCCTCGTCGGAGAAGAAACAGGAAGTGGTTTTAGACCAAACAGGAAGTGGTTTTAGACTCCGGGAGGGTTTCAACTTGTTTATCTTCTGGCTCTACGTGAATCCTGAAACATTCTATCGGAGACAAATAATCTCCATCAGCTTTCTCATTGTCAAAGTAGCTGTTTCCTCCCCTCCTGGAGGCAATCTGCTCGTGTCGGGGGGGTCGAGGTATGTGCAACAGACAGAGGAGCGTCAGTGCGGGTCAGTGAGCCGCACGGCTCCATTTACAAATCTGGGTCGCACACACACACGCACACACACACACTCCCTCCCCAGGGAGCCGCTGGTGCTCCCAGCCAGCAGAGGCGATTGTCTTTGACAGTGGTTACAGGTGGCTGAAGCTTCAATGGCAACTCCAGTTTCAGAGGAGGAGTTTAAACACGTCAGCATCAATAATTCATCACAACAGCAAACACACAAAAACCACCACAAATCAGGATTCTTCAGCCAGCTGGGCTCAGAATTAGTTAACTTTATTCCCCATTAGCATCTTCAGATCTGCTAACGCAACCATGGATGGGGGGGCCACATCACAATCTGAATCTGAAGGTCAAACTGAAATCAGCAACGTGGGATTCAAACTACAGACGGCATCTTCAAACATCTGTGACCCGGTCCTGGGTCAGGGGAACTGGTTCTGATGGTGTTCTGAGTCAGGCCGCTTTGAGCCCAGTGATCGTCTGATAACCCCCCATTATGGCGTCGCTAACGGCAACACAAACCCAATTTAACATCATTGGACAGATATTAAAGGCGTCTTTGCCCTGAAAACAGATTGAGCCTGAATGCTGGAGGCTGAGGGTTTGACTCCACCAGTCAAGGGAGGTCAGGTGGGCCGGGCGGGGTGGCCGGGCGGTGGCGGGGGCCGAAACCCCGCGACAGATCGGCGGCCTGTTTAATGTGGCCACTAAATTCAAACATGGCAGCTGTATTCAAGCAGGACACAGCGGAGGGCCCGCGACAGCCACGGGTGCTGGGAAGGGGGCGTGGAGCCCCGCCCCTCATTTTCCAGCTCATTTACTGGGAGAACAGAGGTCCCATTTGAACCCCATACAGACACTGCTGGCGAGCGGGGGAGGGGAGGGGGGGCAAAGTTTAACCAGTTCACAAGTTAAAGCAGACTGGTGTCAGACTGGAAACATGGTTGACGCGCACGTCACACATATTCTGATAGAGACCCATCAAACTGTAGAAAGAAACGTCAGTTGGAGTTAAATAAGTACAGAATCACTTCAAAACTTGGTTTTATTTAAATGAGGCAAAGGCAGTTGCAATGTGGCAGGTTTGTTTCTGTGATATTAACAATAAAATATACATCAATTCTTTTGTTGAGGTCCTTAAATGACACCAATAGAGGTTTAAATCCTTCTTCCTTCAAAACCAAGCATTTATTTAGAGACGTTACATGAGGAGAGAGTCTTTTGATTATTGTCTGACATAATTGAGCGCAGAGGTGAAGTAAACAGGATAAAACCAGGAGTGACTGAACGGCGTCCACAGCGCCCCCTATCGCCAACATAGTGTAAAAGAGTCCGCAGCGTTTTCCTTCACTTCAGTTCTGCAGATGTTTGTGGGTCAGATGACCCAGCCTGGCTCTGGTCCAGGACATGGTCTGTCTCACCAGTCTGAGATTCTGGACTCCCCTCAGGGCTGGGTGGGCTGTACAGACCAAGAACCTGCTGCACCTTCAGAGGGAGATCCTGGAGAGGAGAACAGAGGTGAGGATCCATCCAGCAGCCCCCCTCAGCAGCAGTCAGGCTAGAACAGTGGTGGGAGCAGAACCAAGAGAAACTGGACCCACCTGACAGCGCGTCAGCTGCAGGTAGATGGCTTCAGCTCCTTGTAGAACCTCCTCAACATCCAGCTTCATCGTCAACTCGTTGATGTGCTGAGTCAGAGGAAATGAGCAGATATTACACATTAATCATACTGTCAGAATTTCATGTCCATCAACACCAGGAATCTTTGAGAAAAGGTTCCTGAAGCCGTTTGTAGCTACGACAGCGTTTACACTACTGTGTAATGCCCAAAGCGGCCGCTGGGGGCGCTGACGTCAGGCGTCTCCTGCTGCGACAGGGAATTCTACAGAGACACTGGCTCCCAACAAACAAACTCACTCTCAATATGGTTTTATTAACCTTGTTTATCTTCTATTAGGGGATATTTTAATATCATAAAGTATGTTTTATGGAAACGGATGAGAAAACCTTCAGAATGGTGTTGAAGTCATGGTCTGAGCCGATCAGCTCTCCTCTCTGGGACTCCAGGATGGAACAGGCAATCAGCAGGTGGAAGTTTTCACATGGGAGACGAGTCCAGAGGACCTGAGGAAGAAATAAGGAAGGTCAGATGAACCCAGATCATGGCAGAGGTGAATAAAGGCCGCCTGGTCCCGCCTGACCTCCCACAGCAGCAGGATGTCCTCAAAAGAAAACTCCCTCTTGAACCAGATGAGCAGCCAGCGGAAGCAGAAGCAGAGCGAGCCGCTGTCCTGAGAGTCTGACGGACACAGACACAGAGGTTAGCATCTGGGCAGAAGCCTCCACACCTCCAACATCTGCCACCAACGCTGACGTGAGACGACCAACCCAGGAAGTCGCACAGTTCTGGGTCCAGAGCCCTCAGCAGGATGCTGAGCTGCAGCAGCTGCTGCTTCATGGCCTCCTGAGACTCTTCAAAGTTCTGGTGCTGCACAGGAGGAACAGTTACCACAGCGACCACATCTTCATCAGCACATAAAAGTCATGATCAGACCCACAGGGGGTCAAAAAGCCACTGACCACCAGCTCCATGAAGCCCGTCAGACACCAGAAGGACTCCACCTCATTCTGGGTGACAAACAGGACGGGAGCGAGCAGGTCGCTCATCCCCTGGACGTAACCTGGATGATGGGGATAAAGAAGAGTCAGAAAGTCGGCGTAGCTCTTTCATCTGGGCGTTTGGTCTGAGTAGACTGGAGGAACACACCCAGATCAAAGTTGTACATGCAGTAGGTCATGAGCACGTCGTGCAGCAGAGTCAGGCCGGGGTTGTCGTTCCCAGAGAAGAAGGTGTTGTGTCTGTCTGTCCTGTTGACGTCTCGCTCTGTCCCGGCGGACGACAACAACAACAACGACAACAACACGTTAGCACAAAACGCACAGACCACCCGAATGAGGAGCGGCGCTGTAATTACACAGTCGCCCCGCAGGGGGCGCTGTCGCCACCTCGACATGAGCAGAACTTCAAGAGTTGTAGGGAACTCCTTCAATAGTGAGATTTAATATTAATCACGTCTGCGTTGTCTCTTATCATCAATAAACTGGCTCAACAAATATAACTGACCTATCAGGCTGCGGTATCCTCGCAGGAGGGAGTTCCTCATCTCCTGTTCCTCACTCACAGACTTCCACTGAACCTTCATCCTGAAGTACTCATCTCTGTAAAAACATGCACACACTCATGCACGATACACACACAACCTCATCTGAACTTCTTCTTCATTAGTTTTCTTTGGATCTACATTAACAGACCCATGACACCAGCAGAGTTCTGAGGGGAAGCTGGTGGTAGGAACTAACGTTTTGCTGCGGAGGATGTCCTCTCTTTCCTTGGCAGTGCTGTTCCAGGGATAAAAGCCCAGCAGGAACTTCCACAGCTCCTTCCTCAGAGGCGGCGCGATGCCCTGCAACAGACCCGGACAGGCTGGAAACAGGCAACTGCAGAGGTTAAAGGCTGGAATCCAATCAGCCTGCAGCCTCACCCCTCTGAACACCAGATCCCTGATCCTCTCTGGGTTCTTCACTCGGCCCTCAGGGTCCAGAAACTCCTCCCATCTGTCCAGAGGTGGCCCCCTGCAGACGTCAGGCCTGGGACCAAGCTCCACTCCCTGCACAGATCACAAAGGTACGGAGGTCTTTCTCGTGTCTGAAAAGACGAAACCTCTTTGCTCCTTTCTGTCTTACACAGGTGATGAGTTCGAAGCCCGGCTCGTCGTCGGCCTGTGGCGGCAGCCCGGGGTCCCGGCAGGCGCGAGAGCCGCCGGTGGAATCCGGAGGCCGGAGCGCCGCCTTGAAGAAGTTGGTCACTTTGGAGAAGCCCCCGAAGGTGGTGGCGTAGGGGTCCTGGATGAACCTCTGTTCAGACACAGCATCATTAAAGCCAGCGGCGGCGTCTGAGGCCGGCGGCGCCGCAGCCTCGCACCCGCAGCCTGTTGTCACCTTCACCCACAGCTTCAATGCAATTTATTCATGCTTCCATCAATCTGCTCTCCTTCTACAGGACAAATCTCTTTAACTGATTACCGACACAAGATCAGAGCCGCCATCGTCCATCAGCTGCAGCTTATCGAAGGACTGGGACAGAGCGCCCGAGTCGTGGGGGTAGGCCAGGAAGAGCCGCCCGTCCATCGGAGACCTGGCCACAGACACCGTGGGGGACAGATGAGACATTCATGCTCCAGTCAACATGAAGCAGACCACCAGCAGTTATGGTGCCACCTCTTTCACAACGTCAACAAGAGCTTTCAGCCTTTTAAACATATCAACATGAATGTGACCTAACGGAGCAAAAGATCTGGAAGTGTAGCTGGACGGGTCAGTGCTGCTGGGACTCACTGGTCCAGGATGATGTAGCGCTGCAGAGCTCGCAGGAGCTCCCTGGTTCCTCCTCTGTGGAAGTGCAGCGGAGGCAGCGGGTGACCTCCTCGGCTGGTCAGCACCAGGAAGTTGCGGCCTAAGGAGAAGCGAGCCCTGCGCAGGGAGTAGAGCTCCGAGAGGGGCAGGGAGAAGGACCACTGACCTGTGGAGCACACACTTGAGAGTCCTGCAGCCGTTCCACACAGACCAGCCACAAACGTTCCAGCTGCACCTGAGTCTTTGACGGCGGCCTGTTGGTCTTTCTTCACCGTGCTGATCACCGCCCAGTCGGGCTCGTAGCCGGGGTCAAACTTTGTGTCGTCCTCCCCTTCTTCTCCATCCTGTATAAAAGCAACTGGATTAAAGAAACTTTAACCTTTTCCTCCACGACGAATTGTCAGTGCTGCATTTGAAACAGAGCTGGATCTCCCCAGGTTGAGCAGATGACTCCAGTTTGGCTAAATGCTAACAGCTAAACTCATCACAGCATCTGGGATTATAAAAAGCAAGGAACTCGTCAGCTGAGTCACTGACCCCTGACCTTTTTCGAGTAAAGAACTGCAGGGGCACTGCGACCTTCGTCCTCCAGGGGGCTCCATTCTAGAGCAGGTACCCCGGCCTGGAAGAGACACGTCGTTAAAGCAGGTCGCAATAAAGTGGCGTTGGCCGCACAAGTCAGCTCACCCTCTCCACCACTCTGATGAACCCGGGCAGGGTTGTGTCCTGGAGCATCTTCTTGGCGTTGGTGTGAAGGTACACCCCCTCCTTCTCAAATATCAACTGGAAAAACCAGAGGTGTGTGAGCCCCATCGCAGATACCTGCTGCTCCTCCGTCTGAAGAGCAGCTGCAGGAGGCTCCATAAAAACCGAATTTAGCTTCATTTCGTCCTGGCAGATTCAGCTTTGTAGCCCATGCAAACCTCATTTCCTGTTATATTTGTGATTAGACACAGATCAGCGTCTTTCACCTGCTGTTGCAACCACCTGAAAACTGGTTCCACCACCCTGGTTGGACTGGGACAGGGGGGAATGGACTGGTTGAGCTGGGACAGCGTCATTTGAGTTACAGTGGTATTTAAGTTACAGTTGTTATTATGAACGGATCACCGGGTCAAATCAAACGTTTGAGGCAGATGACCGATAACAGCTGAGGGATCACGTGACCAGTGTGGCTGTTGTCAGATCAGACAGAAAACTTCTATTAAGACCCATTTATTGTCATGTCAGCTGCTATTGTCTGGCGTTCTTTACAGAGTTTAACTTAACACGGAAACACATACTGCTGGTTTAAAGCCCAACAACTTTTTCGCCGCTAGCTGGTGTTATTGTAAACACAGTGCTAGCTGGAAAAGCTAACGTTGGTCCACGACGTCACAATGGACAAATATCGAGATTCAACGGTTTGATTACGATATTAAAATATTGTGAAACAAAGAAATACCTTGTAATCCTCGACACTTTGCTCCATTTTCGGTCACCCTGATTTCGTTTATTCCTAAATAACATTTACGTCATACTTCCGGTTCTTCGAAGCCCCGCCCACCGGCGCCGTTGCGCAGCAGATCCAATCAGATCACCGGAAATGTGACGTTCATCGCTTATTATTGTTTATTTCTATTGATCATGTGGTTTCTGTAATAACTGTGTCAACCGGAGTTGTTCAGATTTATGGAGCTTTCAATGCTGCCTTCACGTTCACAAGCGTTTTAAATGTTTTACATAGGCGTCACATCGAACTCTTGTATTTTAAATAATTCATGAAGGAAAATAATTTATGAATGTGGAAGAGGATGGATTCATATTTAAACATGATTTTTCTTTATTAGTTTTTTATTGGCTATTTAAATTACTTTTTTTAATTATTAATATTCATTTCTCTTGTATTTACTAGAGGTTTTTCCACAAAGTAACCAATGTAACTGACCAAGTGTTAATGTTAGCGCTGTAAATGATGCCTGTTAAAATGTTAAAAAATCTCTTTTGGAATCAAAAGCAATGATTTTTCAGTCCGTGATTTTGGTTCATGTTTATGATTAAACACACGTGCCGTGACAAACCGTGCGTGTGTTAAATTTGAGCTTTTTCGCCGTTTCACCCAAACAGGAAACAACAACTCCACGAAGACGCTTCTTCCGGTCAGGAGGCGGGGTCGAACACGTGCACGAGAGTGCAAGCGAGAACGAGCCCGCCCATTGCGCTCTGTCACGTGTTCGACGTGCGCTCGGATTGGAGTCAGTCACGGCTGACGTCAGAGATGCGTCAAGTCAGACCGGGAAAACAACACCGGAAACTGTCGGTAGATTTCAAATTAAGATTTAACACAAGCGTGAGTTTTGCCTTGATTACAGGTGTAATATCTGAAAATATCTCCAATTGAAAAATCTGGGGGTGGAAATGCTACAAAACCGGACTTCCTTGTTCATTTCTAAGTCAATAGTGTCTCAAAATAAAAAAAAAGGTTTAATCATGAAAGTTTTGTTTTATTGGATTTTTGCACTTTACGGTTAAAATGCGTCAAATTCTAGGATAAGAACTTTTACTTTAAGTGAGAGTTTTCTAAATTCAACACCAATTTAATCTTAGAAGATTAATTTAAAAAAGAAAAATCTTCCTAATCCGCAAAATGCTTTTTTCAGGTGGTCATTGAACTTCTTGGATCTTTATCTCCATCTTAAGTATTTACTAATCACACATATAAAGAATGAATTAAATGAGCTTGGTTGTTAATTAAAATTTGCTGCTGAACCAAGCTGAGACGCTCAGGAGACTCTCCGTGGATCACCAACTTCTCCTGGATCCCCTGTCGAGTCTCATCACCGTTTGCTTCCTCACAATAAAATAATTTGCAACATTTTAACAACGACATGTACAAAAACAATAAATGCAAAGATTAAATCTAGCGGCCCTATTTTATTTTGGAAAATCATACCGGAAATGCCGAGGTCCAACCTGGCTCACTTGCTGTTGGTGTAAAATCTCGCTGGGGGAGAGAAGCTTTGGAGGAGGCTCATCTTTGAGATTAAAATAAGTCAAGTTTAGAGCTGAAAAGCGGCACCGAAGGAAGCCAACAGGTAGGTGACCCCCCCCCCCGTCCGCCCGCCTCATTAGCTGCGCGACTCGGCTCTGGTGGAGCCTGGAAACATGGAGGTGCTGATCGGTTCCACGGTGGGGAGACAGTCCGATTAAACAACAACAACAACAACAACAACAGCAGCTGCCGCGGTGCCTGAACCCGCAGGGAAAACCCGCAGATAGTCACGCAGGCGGGTCGAGTTTTAGCAGGCTAACGATTCCAACGATGTGGAGCTAACGGAGGCTACACGAGTTAGCATCGGGACGGCATCCGACCCTTTTTTTGTCTTCTCTCCAGGTATCACCAGCACCGGAACATCTCTCCCCTGGATCTCCAGCCATATTGTGTTCAAAGTGCCTCTCTGCCAACTCCATCATCTTCATCCTCACCCTCATCATCCTCATCGCTGCACCCTCACCAGTGCAACAGACAACAGCAGCCTTTTCACCAGCAGGACCCAGACAGCGAGCGGTCCCCTGAAGCTACATGTCACTGCAGTGTCCAGCCCATCAGCGTTCCTCACTTAAAGTTCTCAGCACCAGTATGGCCTCCATCACCCAGTCGTCTGGACCCGAGATCCCAGACAACCACAAAGAAAGCTGGCTGGCGCTACTTTCTGCTGCGGAGGCCTACTGCCAGAAGTCGGGCTGCGACCTGGCCATCCTCACCGCCTGTAAGAAGTTCCCGTCGGCCGAGGGCCACCGGAAACGGGAGAGTGGGGGCGTCTTCCCAAAGGAGTGTGATTTCTCCTACAGCGTGTGGGGCCAGGGCTTCCTGGCCGAGTCTGCGCGTCGCTACGTGGACGACATCAGCGTCCTGCACTCCACCACCATGCTGATGGCCCAGAAAACACCCGCCAGGCCGAAGAGGGCGGGGCCAAGCTGCCGGCGGAACCGGGCTCGGAGCCGGGACACGTGTCGGTGAGCGGTGGCTGTTCCTGACGGCGGGGGCCATCAGAGACCTGTCCTGCTACTCAAATGGTTCCTGAGCTCTGGTTTCTCTCAACGCAGAGTTCAACGGGCGATGGCGGCGTGGGCGGAGTCAGTCCCAGCAGCAGGATGTTCTCACAAAGCTACCCGTCCATCTACAGCTCCGGCGCCGTGAGCAGGGGGGCGGCGGCCACGCCGGGGGGAGAAGGAGCGGGAGCGAGGGTCGCAGGAGGCTCAGCGGGGAGGCAGCGGTCCGGGATCGTGGACGTGGACGAAGCCTGCGAGGACGAGGAGGAAGACGAGGAGGAGGAGGAGGACGAGCAGAGAGCGTACGGGAACGAGAGTGCAGGTACGGGTCGGGTGGTGGCGGGCTCCTGTTGTCCTGTTCACACGCCTCAGCCGTTTCTTCTTCAGGTGTTTTCTCCATGGACGAGGACTCGCTGTCCCGCGACTGCGAGCCTTTCTGGTCGGATGGCGAGGAGGAGAGCACGGACGGTCAGTGGCGTCCGCTCAAACGTTCACGTTCGGTCCTTCGCTCTGTTCTCACTCTTCTGTTGGCCCAGGCTCACTGAGCGAGGACGCCCCGCCGCCACCACGGGGCATCGCCACGGGTCAGCCGGCGTACCTGTCCCGCCAGGTCAACGCCATGGCGTTGGCCCGCTCGCTGCCCGTGTCTGTGCCAGCGTGGGGCTTCAGAGGGACCCGGTCAGCTCAGGGAGACAGTGGCAGCGGAGAGCGGGTGAGCGGAGCAGGGTGGAGCCACCGAGACACCTAGCATGCTAGTCAGCTAGCTTTACCCCCTTCCTGCGTGTGCGTGTGTGTGTGTCTGTGTGTGTGTGTGTGTCTGTGTGTGTGTGTCTGTGCGTGTGTGTGTGTGTGTGTGTGTGTGTGTGTGTGTGTGTGTGTGTGTGTGTGCGTGTGTGTGTCTGTGTGTGTGTCTGTGTGTGTCTGTGTGTGTGTGTGTGGTGTCTGTGTGTGTGTGTGTGTGTCTGTGTGTGTGTGTGTCCTCAGGTGGGCTGTGCTGACCTTGACCACATCGCTGCCAGCATGAAGGCCCTGCTGGTGCCTGGAGCCACTGATGGGACAGAGATGTTCGGCGCTCTGCCTCGGCCCCGCCTCAACACCGGCGACTTCTCGCTGAAGCATTGAGAGTGACGGAGGAGGAGCGAGTGGGGGAGGAGGAGGAGCGAGTGGGGGAGGAGGAGGAGCGAGTGGGGGAGGAGGAGGAGGAGCGAGTGGAGGAGGAGGAGGAGGAGCGAGTGGAGGAGGAGGAGCGAGTGGAGGAGGAGGAGGAGCGAGTGGAGGAGGAGGAGGAGCGAGTGGAGGACGAAGGGACGTGGGAGCGAAGTGAGGGACTTTCTGTGAAGCTGTGAAAAGTGGGACCTCCATGAATGAACACTAGCATCGACACTACGGCGTCCCCCCTCGTCCTCGCCGCTCGCCGCTGCGTCCGCTCGCCTGACACGGACGCTGAAACCTGCCGCTCTGTTAAACTCACACGTGCTGATTTGTGTCCGTTTAAAAAAAGTAAATAACAAAAGATCACGTGAGGGCGGGGCCTTACTCTGCTGCTACACGCTAACGCTAACGCCTACACTAACGGGGCCGCTGTCACGAGCAGGCCGAAAACAAACGTAACAAACCAAGTTCCTGTTCTGGGTCAAACGCTCAGAACTTTTCTGTGAAAGAAACAGCAGCACCGCGAGGGTGACTCCGGCGGTCTGGAACACCACAGAACCCAGAACTGACGGGTGGGAGAACCGGAGGCTCCTGAAACGCAGCTTCGACACAAAGAATGTACAACTTTAAAATCTCCGTCATTTCAGGGTCACACGTGTTATATTGATCATGAAGCAGAGCCCCCCCCCCAACACACACACACACACACCAGAATTTGGGCCACCAGCAGGTTCTGTAACTTTGTGTGTTTGTACTTTTGTCAGACAGATCGAATGATTGTAAACTCATACTGGAAAGAGGAGTTTAAGCAGACTGGAACAAAAAGATGTTCTTGTTTGGAATAAAGGAGCAACACAAGACTAAAACCTGAGGCTGTCCTTTGTGTGGAGGCGCACTTCGATCAGCGGCCTGCGGGCGGCGCTGTTTCCCGCAGATATCGTGAACTCCGTTATGTAGCTGTGGGGGCGGAGTTTATTCCAGCACACCTGGACAGGTGATATGAACAGCGATGCTAACGTTAGCCTCTTCATGTTGAATTGCGTTAGCTACAACAAACCAGCTGCTTCCGATCGTTTCAACAGACTTTATTGAACGTTGGCAATAAAAAAGACCTCAGAACGCTGAAATCGTCCAAACCAGCCAGTCGCCTGTGGAACCTGTCACACTTGTCGCACGTTACAGGTGGACTCCAGAACCTCACTGGTCCTTTCTCCGGATCAGGCAGAAGGAGTTTGTTCCGACCCAGAATCCGGGGAAAACCTTCTCCCTGATGTTGACTCTGAACTTGTGGAGCAGCTGCACCTCCTTGTCGCCGTCTCCCTCCACCAGGAGGAACTTGACCATGCCGGCGGGCTGGTCCACGTACACGCCGATGGTGGATGTCTGCGGGAGCTGGATGTCCACGTTCTCACCGTTGTGCCACGCTTGATAGCAGGACCCAGACCAGCCGGCCCCCCAGGAGCCGTCGTTCTCTCCGAGGCCGCTGGGGCCCTCGTGGGCCTTGCGAGGAGCGCTCTGACAGACCAACCCGATCACCACCCAGCCGTCGTAATCCACCTCCCAGTAGGCGCGATGTCCCAGCAGGTTCTGCTTACAGAGCACCTGAGGAGGAGCAAACACCGTCGCGTTAGACTTTTAGCTAGTCTGTTCGTTCACCTGTACCAGGAGCTCGGGGGAGCGGCTAAGCTAAGGCTTATTCAAGCTGTTGCCATTGGCAACCGTGAACCTTGGACGACTGACGGGGTCGTTGGATACGAGCTCAGCTCAACGTGACGGTTGGAAGGAGACAACGCCTGGAGCTGTTAGCACTTAGCTTTTAGCAGTGTTAGCATTGGCGCTACATTCTGTTGCAGACCAGCAGCTCTGGACTCTGGTGTGTTCGTGTTATTGTTGTCTTGAGATGGGGCAGGCGTGATCCACCTGTGGCGAGTGCTCGTATCGCTCCGGCCTGTTGGGATACGGACAGACGGCGTCCGAGGTCCGGGACACTTTGGCCCCGCCCTCTGAAATCCACAGCAGCTTCTGTGCAGTTCTGTCGTCCAGGGAGACGGGAACCCAATCTGAGGGAACCAGAACAGGCAGAACACAAAGATCTGAAACAAATGTGCTCCTGACAGGGACGAGAACCTGACACCAGTCGGCATTCCTACACTTCATCAGGTCGGCCCTCGTCGTCGGTTCGGGGACGTTGGGCTCGTACGGCGGCAGAGGAACTGTGGGGACAGACGAGACCAGAACCGAGCTGGGTCAGAGAGAATCAGCGGTCAGGAGGAGAACGAGGCTCGTTACCTTCAGCTGCTGAGCTCGACTTCCTTCCTACGATAAAAGGAGAAACCTGTCAAAGATCCACCTCAAACTTTAAACAGGTTTTTCAGATCCTGGTGATTGTGACAGAGGTCGACTCGAGACCAGCGGCGCCGGCGGGAACCGTCCATGTTTCGGAGCGTTGCTTCAGGAAAAAGGTCTTTTTCTACTGTCTCCAAAATTCAGCTGCAGCAAATTCCAGCTAAGAAGGATCTCAGCGACCCTGAGGAGATGCAGGAGGAGCAGGTCTGAGGACCAGCTGTCGGCAGATACGTTTCCTGCTCAGCTGTTCAGCAGCACCTTCATGTCCGGCCAAGTCCGGCTCCGCTTCCCTCCATCAGCTCTGCTGTCAGCTCGTTATTCGCCGATAATCAATCAGTCGCTTTATGAAGATTCCTCTCTCAGACGTGTGCTGCTGAGGCAGCGTTTGCGGCTCCAGTCCTGATCCAGTAGCCCCGTGCTGATCCCACAGCTCTGTGAAAGGAATCCGTGCTCCTGTTACCGTTTCAGAGAACCGCCTCATCCGTCCTGCTCCGCTATCCCGCTGCGACGGCCTCACATCAGCTTCATTCCAGCGGCTTCGCCAGAATTAGATCAAAGAGCTTCCACGTCCATTGAAGGCCACGGAGAATCACCTGAGCCTTCAGGATTCGCTGGATTACCATCGTCTAATGAGAACTCGATCACCATCAGGCCACGCCCAGGCCACACCAGACCACGCCCACTCCGACCCACAGGCCACACCCACTGCCACCACGTTTTCCCTCCATATTTGCTGATGTTCCTGTTTACACGTGTTAATCTGATAAAATGTGTTTAAAGTTTGATTCTGTGGAATAAACAGAGTTTATTTACTACTTGTGGACTTGGTAACCTGGTGAGGAAGAGGAGAACCGTCCATCTTCATCTCCAGGACCAGCAGATGTTCTCACCACAGCTGCTGCGTCGAGCGTTTGGGCTCGTTTGAGTCTCCTACGGGATGAATCCACCCTCAGCAGAGCAGGCTGGCGGATGGTCGCTGGCCCCCGTGAGCTGGCACCTGCTCCTGGTGGTGAGGAGGATCTCCATCTTCATCAAGATGATGTTCTGTCATTAAAATGCTGCATGGGAAGAACGCGTAAAGGCGTCCAGACTCCAAATCCAATAATCTCCCTGAAGCGGCTCCTAATTGAGCCGACACCTCAGGCTCCGGTTACTCTGAGTCTGGACTGAGCACCGGCGCTCGGCAGGAGGTCATGAGGTCCGTGCTGGCTCTGGTGGACCTGGACCCTGCTGACAGGTCCTTCATCTGTCTTTCTTCTCCTCCCTCTGTCAGGTGGACCACGAGAAAGGCTCCAGGAAGCCGTCCAGCTTTTGATCAGGAAGCGGTCCGTGTTCTGCAGCTCCAGGAGGTGGAACTGAGGAACGTGGACACCAACACCAGGAACGTCAGTCCTGCTCCGTGGACACCAACACCAGGAACGTCAGTCCTGCTCCGTGGACACCAACACCAGGAACGTCAGTCCTGCTCCGTGGACACCAACACCAGGAACGTCAGTCCTGCTCCGTGGACACCAACACCAGGAACGTCAGTCCTGCTGAGGGTTCAGGCTCCTCGAGGGCTCCTGTCGTAACCACTGGGTGTGTCAGCTGTAGCAGGCAGCTAACCCTGACCATATGTGGTTATTACACAATTGTGTTAGTTATTACATGTTTTCAACCGTAAAAGAGAGACTTGGAATTATTAATGTTCCCTCACGTCTATCAGGAGATCTGATCAGGAGATCTGATCAGGAGATCTGATCATTACAGATCATCTTCCAGGAAGCTGCTTCCTGCATTTATTATCTAAAAGTCTTTTCATCTTTCAGAGGGTTGAAGGTCACAAAGGTCAAAGCTCTGGTCAGCCATGAGCTCTGGGATCTTCCTCCACCCAGAACCTTCTGGATTACCAGCTTGTTGATCTTAATCTGCTCAGTAAAAAAGATCGAGCAGCAACACAGTAGCATCTGAAAAGGCTGAAATGTGCCTTTGATCAGACACTAAGATGCAGCATGAAAACACAAGACGGATCAAACGTGAGTGAGAGGAGATCCCAGATGGGATCCCAGTGGATCTCCTTCAGCTCGAGCTGAGGAGCTTTCTTACCTGGCTTCTTGGGCACCGACATGATTCTGTCTGAGTTCAGCCTGCTAACGGGACCTTCTCTGAGCCTCCTCTTATGGACAGCTAACCCGCAGGGACGTCCTGTCACATGACCTCCTGATCGCAGGGATCAGATGATGCGTCCGTCTGTCCTTCCCAGGAACCATTTCCATCCACAGCTGCTGTGATTGATGAGGAGCGTGGCGGGCCAAGGCCCCGCCCACATTTCTGCGACATTCCTGCAGCTCTGATGGCTCCTTACACGCATTGTTCAGTCATCTCTGGCCCGGGTGCTGGCGGCGCCGCGGCGATACCTGCGGCCGGAGCCAGCAGTGAGAGATGTTTGTGGGAGAAGAGATGAAGGCGCCTTTCTGACGCCTGTCGTCGCCCCATCAATCAGCCCTCGCTGCCACGGCGCCCGGGGGGAAAATAACTCCTTCTGCCGATCAGGTTGCTGGATCCACCGCAGATGTTCTGATCATGTGGGACGGCGGCCCGTCGCTCTTCTCCTGTTGCCGCTGATCCCCGTCAAGATGGCGGCTGTGATCCCTCCAGCATGACGGGGCCAGGACGGCGTCCTGATGGAGGACCTGGAGCGGCCGAAGCCCAACCCCCGCACGGTAGCCCGACCTTTGCTCGTGTTTCACGTCAACATACAGCCATTTATCGCCCTGTGACACTGTCAGCGCTCGCCGTGGCCCGGCCCAGGCTGGAGACGCCGTATCCTGTTCCCTCCAACACGTTAACGCCACATGGTGGCGGTGACGCCGGTAGCCTGATGAGACGCGGCTCTAATCTGTGGCGGCACGCTGAGATGCTGCTCGGGACGCTCAGACTTTTTCTGACAGGACAGCTGCTTCACCCTCCTCCTGTCAATCTGCTCGTCTCCACGACGACCACTGTGTCCATGAAAAAGGATGCAGAACCATTGTCCTCTGAAGGCATCTAAACCTGTATGTGTGTGTAGTTGGTTGAAGGACATCAAAAGATGGAAATGATGGAAGGAGCTGACCTGGATGGAGATGATCAGGTCTGGAGGAACACTCTTCGACTCAGGAACTGCTGCTGTTGCAGGTCCACAGAAATTCCCCTTCTGACCTTCATCGCTGCTGATGTCACGCCTGGAGGGCATCAGCAGCAGGTTCTCCGCTCCAGATCACGGCCTGTTTGTTTGGGTTGAAACTTTTTAATGTGATGAAGACATCAGTATGAAGACGTCTTGAGAGGCCAGCTGGTGGCTGGACGGGGGTCAAAGGTCGCTGTCTCGTCCCTCTAAAATAAGAGGTGACTCCTCACAGTCCACCAGGGACTAAAAACAGACGGACGGACTGACATCAGGAAGAGGGACGGCGATGTTGACACAAGGATTTAGAGACCTTCTGCTTTTAAAGCTGCGTTGTCCTCAAACCGACCATGAATCATGATTATAAATAAACAGACATTCACCATGAGGGTGAAGATCTCCCCACAAATGGGCAGGAACCAGGGTCGCCTGGCAAGGTCACGCTTCGCCTCCATGGTCACATGGAGGGATTCATCCTGGTGGGGACTTAATAGAGGCCGGGGGCCACAGGGGGGCGCCACCAGGTGGCTGCTGGGACGGCAGCAGCAGGACGGGCAGCAACAGCTGCTCAGGTCCGATCTCCATAAGCCCGGCTGGACCCTGAAGGTCCGCGTGCTGAGAGGGGCTCCACATATGGAGTCCATATGTCATTCAGAGAATGGCACCAATGTTCCGCTCAGAGCTTTGAGCTCCATCCAGACGGCCAGAACAATAAGCACCGCTTCAAGGGTCGGCCGGACCTCAGAGTCCCGGCCTGGCTGAAGATCTGAACGATGGCGCCCGGCCCGTCTACTGGATCAGAGGGGTTCTGATCCGGGGCGCTTCGTACAAACTCACAAGATTCAACATCAACGTAACCGAAAACTCCTCTCAGGTTAATAAATATTTTATTGTCACATCAGTATTAAAGGCAGTCGTTAATCATCCGCTCGTGGGCCTTGACGTCAGCATCATCGGCCTCCGTTGGCAGCGCCGCCACCGGCTCCGCCCCCCGATTGGTCCTGAGCGCCTGACATCATCAGGAACAGAACCAGAGGGACGATGTACATCCACTGTCAGAGAGAGAAGGACTGGTTCAGTGGAACAACAATCACAGACGACCAAGATTAGTCTAAAATTAATCATCTACTCAAGTCAGAGGAAAACAAGCCGTCGACACCGACAACGTTAGAGAGCAGGTTAGAAGCTCCAGTGGAGAAAATCAGCACTTTTCTAGCGTTCTGCCCGATGTCTCCAGCTTTAATCCCACATTTGGCATGAAGGAACAGAAAGGATGAGTGGGAGGAAAAGTTTGATTTAGTTAAGGGGGACAGAAGAAGGCTCATAAAACCAGTACTTCAGAGGGATTCAGCTCTGCTCTCTTCCGCCCCCTGCTGGGGGCTGTGCTGAATTGGTGGCCATGAGGAAGATTGCGCCTCCCAGAATCAAATACCACTGGAACACAGCACAGCAGGGAGTCAACACACACAGCACAGCAGCACAGCAGCGCAGCAGCGCAGCAGCACAGCAGCGCAGCAGCAGCGGCGGCCACACACATCCAAGCTCGTTGGAGGCTTCAGAGCCCGGCTGCACGTCTGAAACCTCCTGCGCAGGTCTGAGCGTCGCTGGTCCCGGCGGTCCGGCCCTCGAGGCCGCTGCCGCACCGGGACGCAGAAACAGCATTTTTCACTCCTCATGTCGGACCGGTCCTGATACTCACATATTTAGCGAAAAAGGATTTCTGCTCTTGTGGATTCTTCTCTTTCTTCTCAGATTCCTGCTCCAGACGCTCGATGAACAGCGCCGTCTCCGGTCTGTCGGAGGAAAAAAGTGCCGTCAAGCGCAGAAAGCCCGGCGGCCTCCATCACCTGGACTCTGGACTCACACGGGAGCGGTGACAGGAGCCACGACGCTGAGCGTGGTGTTGAAAACCTCCAGGTCCACTTCATCCTCAACCTCTGCGCCCCGGCAGGTTCCAGGTATCGTCACTATGGAAACGCCGATGAGGTGCCCAGAGACGTCCGAGTGCAGAGTGATGACGTCGCTCAAGTGGGACTCGACCATAGAACACTGAGGAGCAGGTTTTACGTTTGGGTCACATGTTAAAAAATCAAATCAAGAAAAAGATTCTGATTCCAAAAGTTACTGCAATTATTCTGCATTTTAAGACACGATTTTAAGACACGATGGCGCTCTGATCAGCCCTGACCAGGACTCCAGCCGCTCGACCCCAGTTCCAGGACCACAACAGACCCGTTCTGCTGGTCACTTGGGTTGGATCTGACAATAAGTGTCCACAGGGTTGAGACTTGTGGCACTGCCTGACAGAACAATAAGGAACCCAAAGAGGCAGCAGCTCCGGGTCACCGCTGCTACTCTAATGTGCCCTGAACTGGCAAGATGATGATGACAGATGATGATGACAGATGATGATGACAGATGATGATGACAGATGGAGCCCTGGTGGTGCTGTGATTCATCATTAAACTAGAGAAAAGAGCGACAGCAACAACACTATGTCTGCCTGAATGAAGGTGAACACACATACGGCTCTGACGAAGGTCGTCAGGTAACCTTCCGCCTGTCGCTCCGCCTGTCGCTCCGCCTGCAGGAAAACACGAGGAACCCGGATTCTGTACAGCCCATCGACTGCAGCCACGTCCTGCGGAAACAGGAATCATCTGTAGAGACACTGAGCTAAAGCACCTCGAGGCCTCTCAGGCCATCATCCTAAAGACAACAAGGCGGCTGCGCCCCCAGCACGTGAGCAGGCTGCTGGACACTCACCTTCAGTTTGATTCTGTCTTCTTCTGACAGCTGGTTCTGGCTCACAGAGATGCTGGGTTCTCTCCCAGCTTTCAACAGCAGAACGCCTCGAGGCCGGAACTTTGCTGCATCATCTGAGACAAAGTTGGCAGAAATGAGGATCTCTCCAGTACTTTACCATTCAATACTTTGGGATGGTGATACACCAACGCAAAGACATCAATTTCTTGTCCCAGGCTGCTCATACCTGCCCATCGGGACAAAACACAGAATTTAACACGTATACGAGCTACTCGGAACTGAAGTTGAATTAAAAGGCATCATGGGTGTAAAAACGAGCATTAATTTACAGCAAATCTGATTGATTGTTAGGTTGTTATCGTTAGCGACGGCTGTTAGCTTCAGAACTAATATTGACTAAAACATACACCAACGAGGTTCTTACCAAGTTCAAATGAATGTTCGAGCGGGACAGAAAAACCACTGAAGTCAGCGTCCACGAAGTCGCCAAGCTAATGATTAAAGTGAAAAAGATGCACATTCAACATAGATTTAAGCGAAGCTAATGCTAATAATCGGCTAACGTGCGCATCTTTCGACAACAAATCAATTATATTCCAAACATAGGATTGGTATCACAATATTTTTACCTTTCTGCCATTGTTACAGCGTACATTATTACTAAAGACAAGGATGAAAACGGTTAAAACAAAGTAAATATTAAACAGCAGAGGACCCATTTCTACAGACACCGGAAGCAGCTGCAGTTCTTCTTCGATGGATTTGACTGGCGTGACCACGTGTCAAGTGGCTCAGTAGCGCCGCCCTTGGACAGAGAAAACCCCCCGATCAAATTCCGGTATTCTGGTTCGTCCATGTCCCTCATCGCGGACCGTCCCAAGCCCCCCAGGACCGGTAGACTTCAGCAGGCTGTTACATCACGGGCAGGAAGGGTCAGCAGAACAAACCAAACATGTCTCAGAGCCGACAGAGTCCTCCACAGTTGTGTTGTGCTGCACAAATGACATCACAAGTTTTGGACCGCCAGAGCCAAAGCTGGTTCCCCGACAGACACATCAGAAAGACCAGGAAGCTACTGACCCACCATGATGGTGAACAGTTAGTCCAGCATTTGCTCCTTCCGGGCTGGACTATTGTGATTCTTTATTATCAGGGTGTCCTGTGTTCTGACAGGTATTGACCACAGAGATCACATGACTCCTGGCGTCTCTTCATTGGCTGCCCGTTAAATTTAGAATCACCAGGCTGCTGGAACCCTGCTGGGTCATGGCTTGTCCTCTCCCCTGGTCCTGCTCAGGGTTTCCTCCTGTTAAAGGCAGCTTTACCAGAAGCTTATTTCCTGTTTACTATGACTGTAAACTGATTTGAAGGCAGAAAGTCTGTTGCGTAACTTATTTACACCATCGAGCGACAGGCGGAGTTCTGTCGTTTTAAAGGGTCGCTCGTGAAACCTTCTGGCTCCACGAGCAACTTTGGTGTTGGGAATTCTAATCCTGAGGTTCTTCACCCATGTCTGGTTCCTCGCCACCTCCCACTGGCCTGGCTGCACTGGTGGCGGGCTGGTGGAGGGCTGGTGGAGGACTGGTGGAGGGCTGGTGGAGGGCTGGTGGAGGGCTGGTGGAGGACTGGTGGAGGACTGGTGGCGGACTGGTGGAGGGCTGGTGGAGGACTGGTGGAGGGCTGGTGGAGGGCTGGTGGAGGACTGGTGGAGGACTGGTGGAGGACTGGTGGAGGACTGGTGGCGGACTGGTGGAGGGCTGGTGGAGGACTGGTGGAGGACTGGTGGAGGGCTGGTGGCGGACTGGTGGAGGACTGGTGGAGGACTGGTGGAGGACTGGTGGAGGGCTGGTGGCGGACTGGTGGAGGACTGGTGGAGGACTGGTGGAGGACTGGTGGAGGGCTGGTGGAGGACTGGTGGAGGGCTGGTGGAGGGCTGGTGGAGGACTGGTGGAGGACTGGTGGAGGACTGGTGGAGGGCTGGTGGAGGGTTCCAAATGTGGCGGCCTGCTCAGACATCTGTGTTATTACGAAAACACTGTCTATAAACAGAGCTAATGCAAACAGGGCGGGGGGGGGGGCAGGGGCGGGGGGGGGGGCATGGGGGGGCGGGGGCGGGCGAGGGGGGGTCACTGGTCAGAACTGAGGAAGAGCAAAGAAAGGAGAGACGTCTCTGGAGCAGGATGGAGGTTCGGGCGGCTCTGAGTCTGGTTCTGGTCCTGGCTTCTGTGGAGCGCTCTGGTCAGTCTGGTCCACTTTAACCTTCAGCTTTTACTCTCTAAGGTGAAACGTTGGTGGTTTCGTGTCTGTTCGTGAGCGTCTCAGGAACAAAATAAAACTAAAAACACGTAAAGATTAAAAGCAGTTCGTGTTTAAAACAGAGCAGAAATATTTTGGGCTGTTTTTGTTTGGAGACGTTTAAAAAACCTGAACTTTGACCTGGAAACATGTTTGATGATGTTTGTTGTCTGGAGAGCCTGAAGCTTTCTGTAGAACACACACACACACACACACGCACACACACACGTGCACACACGCGCGCACTCACACACATATACACACACACACACGCGCGCACACACTCACTCACGGACACACACGGACACACATGCACAAGCACACACAGATTAAACTCGTCAAACTGATGATTGCCTGGAAATTGTGTAATCCCTGACTGGAAATGACAGTAACCCTCACTCTCTCTCTCTCTCTCACACACACACACACACACACACACATACAAGCAGAAGTAAAAGTGAGACTAACTGTTCACGTCCAGCAAGTAGTTTCATCTGTGTGTGTGTGTGTGTGTGTGTGTGTGTGTGTGTGTAGCGGGTGTACGCTGTTTCTCACAGTTCAACCAGGGCCAGTGTGTTGGGGAGCTCGGTGAGGTAGAAGAAGATGACTGTTGTCAAAATCCACGTTATGGTCACAAGGACACAGATGGACAGTGTAGATCCTGTGGGTCAGTACACACACACACACACACACACACACACCTGAGTTACTTCACTCATTCAACCTGTGTGTGTGTGTGTGTGTGTGTGTGGACGCAGCCCTCCGGTCTGGTCTCCCTGGTCGTCCTGGTCTTACTGTAACGTCCTGTGTGGGGACGGAGTGTCTCAGAGAACCAGGACGTGTTTTGGCATCGGCCAATCAGAATGTGAGAATGCTGAGGACAAACTGCAGTTCCAGCCCTGCAGTGGCAGCTGCTGTGATGGTAAACACACACTCACACACACACACACACTCACCCCCCGCCCCCCGCCACACACACACTCCCCCCCCCCCACACACACCCTCGGACGGGTCTCCCCATCAGACGAGGGGCTCAGTGCTCATCAGATCCACCAGATTCCTGCTTGGTTACGTTACCCCCGGCAACACAGCAGAAATCCGCCCGTTTCTGCTGCTCACACACGTCACGGCGACCAGAGCCGAGGTGCAACCCCGTGGTCGAAACACTTATTCTTCACGGCCACGTGGTCCTCAGGTTTACCTGGGCGATCTGGCCGGCGTCCAGGGTGAGGGCGTCTCAGGGTGTGTTTGTGCGTCCAGCTAAGGGGTGGAGCTTGTGGCAAGCGTGGTCGTCCTGCACGGTGAGCTGCGGAGAGGGCGGAGTCAGGAGAAGACACAGGGTCTGCTCTGGTCCACCCGAGTGTCACGCCGCCTGCACCGGTCCTTCAGACGAGACGGAGGAGTGTCCCACATCCATCACCTGTCCAGGTGCGGGTCTGTCTGTCCACCTGTGTCTGACTGTCTCGCCCCCTGTCTCACTGCGCTCTGTCCCTCAGTTCATGGCGGATGGTCCGGCTGGTCCGGCTGGACCGAGTGTTCTGGCCCGTGCATCGCTGGAAGCAACATTCCCAGCAGAACACGCCGTCGTTCCTGCTCTAGCCCCACCCCCTCCGCTGACACCAGGCCACCTGGCAACAGGTGCCCTGGAGATGAGCTCCAGCGCCAAGGCTGCACCGGACTCCCCAACTGCCCAGGTGGGACACCGGCGAGCAGGTACGGCCGATCACCCTTTTGACCATAAATAAACTGTTTGGGTGGTTCTGCAGTGGACGGCGGATGGGGGGCCTGGGCTCCTGCCGGGAAGTGCTCCGCCTCCTGCGGGGAGGGGCTTCAGCTGTCCGTCAGGACCTGTGACCAACCCACCCCGAAATACGGCGGACAGTTTTGTGCCGGCCCGAGCACGAAGGCCACAGTCTGTCACGTCGTTTGTCCCGTGGACGGGTTCTGGTCTGGATGGTCCAACTGGGGGGAGTGCTCGTCTTCCTGCATCCCTCAGGGCCAGGCTCCCGTAAGGACCCGCTCCCGCTCCTGCACTAACCCCGCCCCCTCGACCAGTCCCCCTGGCAAAGGCTGCAGTGGTGAGCGAAGTCAGGCGCAGAACTGCGACCAACTGCCCAACTGCCCCGGTACGCCCGTCTGCTCTTACCCCAGAACCTCCCACGTGTTTTAGCTGTGCTCATCCAGGCGGTCGCAGCAGTGTCCACCGTCCACAACGTTCACTGTGTGTCTCTACCCGTCAGTGGACGGAGGCTGGAGCTCCTGGACGTCCTTCTCTGCCTGTCCCGTCACCTGTGGGGTGGGCCTTCAGGTCTCAGACAGGAAATGCAACAACCCCCCCGCCAAGCACGGTGGACAGCCCTGTCCTGGGGAGCAGCGGCGATCAAAAATCTGTAAGACCAACGTCCACTGTCCAGGTACGAGACAAACGTCAATAAAGCTGGAAAGTAAACAAAGTTTGGAGCTGAGATATTTCACACGCGACCCGGTTGTGTGCAGTGGACGGGTCGTGGTCCAGCTGGTCCGAGTGGAGCCAGTGCAAGTCCCCGTTCAGTGGACGGGACATCCGCTGCATCGAGGTGCGCGGCAGTCAGAAGCGAATCCGCGAGTGTCTCCACCGAGACCACAACGGCTCCATCTGCGCCGGAGACCAGCTGTCCGAGATACGCGTCTGCTACGACGTCCACCAGTGTTACCGTAGGTGGCGCCGACCGGACCTCACGGTCCAGGGACGCGTGTCCCCGAGCAGATGTGGGACACAGGAACGGGTTTAAGGGTTGCTGGGTCTGCCTGGGCTGCTAAAGAGAACCAGGATCATGTGACGCTGACCGACGGTGCTCTGATTGATGACGTCACCCGCTCATGTGTCAAGGTCATGCGTCATGTGTCAAGGTCACCGGAAACCCAACCGTCCGTCTGGTTTCCCACCCGATCATCGGCTCCGCCCACGTTTTTCAGAGCACCTTAGCATTGCGTTAGCATCTTCAGCTACAGTTCCAGCACTGTTGCCTTTAAGAAAGCACTTTCATGTTCCTCTCATGTCCAAACATGATCTGTCATCTCATAACTGGCCGGATAAATGCTTCTGTTCTGATCCAGTAAAGGGCAACTGGGAGGGCTGGGAGAACTGGAGTATGTGCAAACCATCCTGCGGAAAGTCGCAACGCTTCAGAAGAAGGTTCTGCAAACCCAACTACAGTAATTAGTGAGTTTGATCTGGCTGCTCCAGGGTCACGAAGGGGGTCACCAGGGGGGCCCAGATCCAGGCCTCAAGGGCCAGGTTTTGGCCCTTGAGGCCTGGATCTGGGCCCCCCTGCGGTGGACTGTAGGTCTTCCCGCCAGCGTCCAGCTGCTGGGAACGATGGAAGTCTCCCGGATTTCCTGACCCGACACTTAGCCGACCTCATCTGAGACTCCCATGAGCCTGATTCAGCTGCTCTACGTTTGTTTACAGTAACCCCGCTCGTCATGGGCAGCTGGTGGCGTTCTCCGGGACTCCACGTGCCGACTGCGGCGCCACGCCAGACGGCGGTCCAAAGATTGAGAGTCAGGCCTGCAGCAACCTCCCTCCCTGCCCGTGAGGGTCCCCAGCGCTGCTGCTGCTTCTTCTTCGTGGCACTTTTTAGTTGCCGAGTTACTCACTTTGGTGAGGCGCCCCCTGCTGGCGCTCTGCTGCAACCGCCTCATGCACAGTAAATCTGAATGACATGAATTTTGTCCAACTTTTTTATTTACTCAGCATTAAAGAGTTTTGTGTTCTCATCGAACCACGGCGGCTCTCTTTGGTTGACCTGGTTGTTGTCTGGACTCCTAAACTCAGAAGCACACCTGCACACACACTTTAGCCCCTCCCACAGGTTTATTGACAGGTGACAGGAACCAGTCAAGTGGCAGCAAGTTTCAGTTCTGCTGCGTCAACACTTATGACATCACGGACATTTGTGTCTCTGAGTGGACTCATCAGAACCGCCCTTGCAAAGGTCCAGTGAAGGTTCTATTGAGGCCACTGCTGCGTCGTCATGGTTTCCAGCCCAGGTTAAATTTTCCCATGGGTCCTTGCAGCAGGCGGCCTCTGGGATCAGGAAGAGCAGCCACGTCCTGGGCTGGTGCCGGTCCACCGGCAGAAGGACCAGGTCCACCTTCAGGAGAACAGCACTCTTCCAGGTGGACACACAGGCTTTGAACTGGCCCAGCTGGGTTCACAGGACGCCGTCTCCGAGCACGGAGACGTGCACGCGCTGGCGCACTTTCGTCTGCTCAGCTCAGCTGCACTGAGCCCAGCAGGAACATGTGCAGCAGTAAAAACCTCCACTCAGGTCGTCCTTTACTCCTCTCAGTGTCAAAGGTCCGATGGTCTTCAAGTCAAACAGCATCAAAGGCTTTGTTCTCCTGAAGCCGTTTGGACCGGGGTGAACGACGTGTCCTTAAAGTGCTCAGCGTGTAGCGGCGGAATAACCGTCGGCTATCATTTTACCAGATATTAGCTTGGTTTTGCTAAGCTAGTAGCCCTGAAGCTCCCGTAAAGCCTCCTGGCGGGCTGGATCGGCTGAGCCCAGGCAGAGGAACACCAGAACATCCCAGCTGGGCGCAGCTGAGGGAACCACCGCGAATGCTGGTTAGCTTTGGTCAACTCGCTGCTCAGGCTTCCTCCTGCAGACGTACAAACACGGTAGCTTTCTGTGCAACATGCCAGACTGAAATGGTCATCACGAGGTTTCTGGATACTCGTCTTTGAGGTCCAGTTTCCCCAGTCAGGATCCCAGAGGCGACCGACCCCCCGACCTCACTCTGACCTTGGGTTTTAGTTTCTGGAAGAGCACTAGCACGTATGCTAGCAGTGATGTCATGTCTGCTTTAGTCCCAGGGCTCAGGAATGACGTCTAAAGAGAGGCGGAGTCTCCACGTCACCTTCCTCAACGCCAGCCAATCAGAGTCCTCGGAGGAGGGTGAAACCTGAAACCCACCCAGAAACAGGACGGAGCACTGAAGGAAGGAAGGAAGGAAGGAAGGAAGGAAGGAAGGAAGGAAGGAAATTAGTGAAAGAAATGATGACAAGTGTACAGGAAAGGCTGACATCAACGTAAGGACAGATGTTCTGAAGTGGCTGAACTGGAGGTACCTCCCGCTCCTCTGGGGTTCTGCCGCTACGTCTGAGGCTGGATCACCAACTGGGCGCTAGGCTCCGCCCCCTGCTCCGTCAGGGACGGGTGGATCTCCTCCTCCGGGTCGTAGTAGTAAAACTTCCTCAAGTAGGAGATCAGTGGCCTGGACAGAAGCAGAGCAGGATGAGTTGACAGAAGGCTGAGCTGAGGCGCCACGCGGCGGCGGCGGTGGTGGCGGCGGCGGCCCGACGGGCACTCACGTGGGCAGCGGCAGCTCCTGGATGTGGTCGATCCGGACCAGCTGTCTGATGCAGAAGCGACAGAGATGCTGCAGGGACTTCACACTGCTGAAGCGGGACACTGGATACAGGAGCTGAACCGGCGTTGGCGGCAGACCTGAACACGCGTGAAGAAAGAAAACACACTCGCAGGAAGTCCACCAAAATAAAAGCACGCACCTTCAGGAGAGAAGCTGTTGCATTGGTGGCAATAATGCGACAGAAGCAGGCAGCTGATTGGTGGGTGGTTACCAGGGACACGGGAGCGCAGGAAGTAGAGGAACTTCCCGTTCTTGGAGTGCATGATGGCCCTCTCGATGAACTCCACCACCGAGTGACAGCGGTCCTCAAACTTAGGGTGACACCACAGACTGAAGGTCCCTGCAGAGCCACAGACACAGCACAGCCACAAATGCTGGTGCATGCTGGGAAAGTTCCCCAGGTGGACGTTTAATGGCTGATAATGTAGCCGACCAGGAGCTCCCTGGACCAGGAGCACCCTGGACCAGGAGCGCCGCAGACCAGGAGCGCCCTGGACCAGGAGCGCCGCAGACCAGGAGCGCCCTGGACCAGGAGCGCCGCAGACCAGGAGCGCCCTGGACCAGGAGCGCCCTGGACCAGGAGCTCCCTGGACCAGGAGCTCCCTGGACCAGGAGCTCCGCGGACCAGGAGCTCCCTGGACCAGGAGCTCCGCGGACCAGGAGCACCCTGGACCAGGAGCTCCGCGGACCAGGAGCACCCTGGACCAGGAGCACCCTGGACCAGGAGCTCCCTGGACCAGGAGCGCCGCAGACCAGGAGCACCCTGGACCAGGAGCACCCTGGACCAGGAGCACCCTGGACCAGGAGCACCCTGGACCAGGAGCTCCGCGGACCAGGAGCTCCCTGGACCAGGAGCTCCGCGGACCAGGAGCACCCTGGACCAGGAGCACCCTGGACCAGGAGCTCCCTGGACCAGGAGCTCCCTGGACCAGGAGCGCCGCAGACCAGGAGCACCCTGGACCAGGAGCACCCTGGACCAGGAGCACCCTGGACCAGGAGCGCCGCGGACCAGGAGCTCCGTGGACCAGGAGCGCCCTGGACCAGGAGCTCCGTGGACCAGGAGCTCCGCGGACCAGGAGCACCCTGGACCAGGAGCACCCTGGACCAGGAGCACCCTGGACCAGGAGCGCCGCGGACCAGGAGCTCCGTGGACCAGGAGCGCCCTGGACCAGGAGCTCCGCGGACCAGGAGCGCCCTGGACCAGGAGCGCCGCCGACCAGGAGCTCCCTGGACCAGGAGCTCCCTGGACCAGGAGCTCCCTGGACCAGGAGCTCCGCGGACCAGGAGCTCCCTGGACCAGGAGCTCCGCGGACCAGGAGCACCCTGGACCAGGAGCTCCGCGGACCAGGAGCACCCTGGACCAGGAGCACCCTGGACCAGGAGCTCCCTGGACCAGGAGCGCCGCAGACCAGGAGCACCCTGGACCAGGAGCCCCTGGACCAGGAGCACCCTGGACCAGGAGCACCCTGGACCAGGAGCTCCGCGGACCAGGAGCTCCCTGGACCAGGAGCTCCGCGGACCAGGAGCACCCTGGACCAGGAGCACCCTGGACCAGGAGCTCCCTGGACCAGGAGCTCCCTGGACCAGGAGCGCCGCAGACCAGGAGCACCCTGGACCAGGAGCACCCTGGACCAGGAGCACCCTGGACCAGGAGCGCCGCGGACCAGGAGCTCCGTGGACCAGGAGCGCCCTGGACCAGGAGCTCCGTGGACCAGGAGCTCCGCGGACCAGGAGCACCCTGGACCAGGAGCACCCTGGACCAGGAGCACCCTGGACCAGGAGCGCCGCGGACCAGGAGCTCCGTGGACCAGGAGCGCCCTGGACCAGGAGCTCCGCGGACCAGGAGCGCCCTGGACCAGGAGCGCCGCGGACCAGGAGCTCCCTGGACCAGGAGCCCCTGGACCAGGAGCGCCCTGGACCAGGAGCGCCGCGCCACATCTGCCTTTACCGACTGCTCCCGCCGGCTGTTTTCTGACTGTTCTTTGTACGAGTGTTGTGGCTGTTCACCAACACCGAATCGGAACTGCTGAACCCATCTGAGCAGGAACCACCTCCAGGTTCTGAGTGGTCCCTCAGAACCTCGATGGGAACCGAGAGGAGGTGAAGGAGCGACGGACTCCCTGAGGCTGAATCTGCCAGACGTGTGTGTGTGTGTGTGTAGGTGTGTGTGTGTAGGTGTGTGTGTGTGTGGGGGGGGCGTACCTCTGTAATGCTCCATGCGTGTGTGGTGTGTGACCCCCTGTGATCTGAAGCTCAGACTCAGGATGTATCGCGGGTCAGAACTGTCCCGAACCAGAAAGGATCCGTCCGGTTTCCCCTTCAGTTTCATCTCTGCGTCCTCCCAGTTCATGGGCCCCCAGTACCAGCCACACTGCACACACACACACACACACACACACGCACACGCACACGCACACACACACACACACACACACACACCACACACACACACACACACACACACACACACACACACACACACACACACACATTAGCCTCCTCCCCTCTGGAGAGGTCCAGTGAGAGTCAGGAACAAATACCTTCTCCAGTTCTCGGAGGCTGGTGGCAAAGCTGCCGTTCTCGGGGCGACTGAGGGGGCAGCGGGGGCCGAGGCGGGGAGGGGGGTGCTGAGCGTTTGGGCGCAGAGGGACGGGCCGTGGGAGACCTCTGAGTAAAGTGTCTGATGAAGGAGAGCAGGTATCTGTTATGGATCACAGCACGCGCTGGATCCCCAGAGGATCCAGGCAGATCCTCCAGGATCACCAGGGTCCTGCTGCTAACGTACAGAAGCTAAACAGGTACACACAGGAGTGAGACCCCCGTACACCTGAGGAGGCTTCAGCTCAGGTGTTTTGGGGGCGGGGCTACACCCCACCCCGCTGTCAATCACCACATTTCTCCCCCCTTCTCCATCGTCTACATCAAAGCTGCGATTGATCTTCAGAAGCGTTCCTCACCGTTGAGGCTCAGGCTGTGCTGGATGGTGCTGAGGGAGGGGTTGAGGGCCAGTGTTCGGGGGGGCAGCGACTGCATGGAGGCCCCCCCGCTGCGCTCCGTGAACGGACCCTGCTGCTGAGGGGGGCCCCCAAAATCATCTACGGACACAGAGGAACACACGTCAAGTTTCTCCTGCTCGCCTACAGAAACACAAACAGGAAGTGATGACAGAGAAGAAGGAAGAGGAAGTACCAAGAAGACTGAGACTCCGCCTCGGTGGGGGAGGGGGGGTCGGAGGATGGAAAGAGGTCCCACTCCTCCGAGAAATGTCCACATCAACCAGAGACACTGTCTCACCTGCACACACACACACACACACACACACACACACGCACACACACACACACACACACACACAGGTGTTAGAGAGCAAGTCTGAACGATGAGTTAATGAAAATCAAAGGAAGAAGAAAAGAACAAAAGTCTTCTGCTGCTCTCAAGGTTGGATCAGCCAACAGGTCAGAGGTCACGTTATGATACCAGCAGTGTGGAGTTCAAGGATCACACACACACACACAGACACACACACAGACACACACACACACGCACACACACACACACACACACTCTCTCACCTGTGAAAGCAGGAGTGAAGGGTACCGGCGAGAAGGCACTGTGAGGTCTGGACACCTGCAGCCTGAAGAGGACAAACATCTCCGTCATCACCACCATCCTCATCACTCTAATGAATACGGATACGAGCCACTCTGACAGGATGTGATGTCACACTAGCTTGATGGTGCCATTTATGCTTTGATGGAACATCAGTAAAGACTTCTGAGCTTGACTAAAAGGTCAATCTGGGGGTCACGGCGTGATGAAGCTGACCAGCAGATTTAAAGCGGTTAGTTGAAAGAACAACCAAACCAAGGTCTGGTGAAGGTCTGGTGAAGGTTGGTGAAGGTCTGGTGAAGGTCTAGTGAAGGTCCTGGTCTGGTGAAGGTCTAGTGAAGGTCTAGTGAAGGTCTGGTGAAGGTCTGGGAAGGTCTGGTGAAGGTCTAGTGAAGGTCTGGTGAAGGTCTGGTGAAGGTCTGGTGAAGGTCTGGTGAAGGTTTGGTGAAGGTCTGGTGAAGGTCTGGTGAAGGTTTGGTGAAGGTCTGGTGAAGGTCTAGTGAAGGTCTAGTGAAGGTCTAGCCAAGGTCTGGCGAAGGTCTAGTGAAGGTCTAGTGAAGGTCCTGGTCTGGTGAAGGTCTGGTGAAGGTCTGGTGAAGGTCTGGTGATGGTCTGGTGAAGGTCTGGTGAAGGTCTGGTGAAGGTCTGGTGATGGTCTGGTGAAGGTCTGGTGAAGGTCTAGTGAAGGTCTGGTGAAGGTCTGGTGATGGTCTGGTGAAGGTCTAGTGAAGGTCTGGTGAAGGTCTGGTGAAGGTCTGGTGAAGGTCTGATGAAGGTCTGATGAAGGTCTAGTGAAGGTCTAGTGAAGGTCTGGTGAAGGTCTGGTGAAGGTCTGATGAAGGTCTGGTGAAGGTCTAGTGAAGGTCTGGTGATGGTCTGGTGAAGGTCTAGTGAAGGTCTGATGAAGGTCTGGTGAAGGTCTGGTGAAGGTCTGGTGATGGTCTGGTGAAGGTCTAGCGAAGGTCTGGCGAAGGTCTGGTGAAGGTCTGGTGAAGGTCTGGTGAAGGTCTAGCGAAGGTTTGGTGAAGGTCTGGTGAAGGTCTGGTGAAGGTCTAGTGAAGGTTTGGTGAAGGTCTGGTGAAGGTCTGGTGAAGGTCTAGTGAAGGTTGGTGAAGGTCTGGTGTCAGAACTCACCACCATCTTCTCATGGTCAGAACTATTCCTCATGTTTCCTGTACAAACAAACCAACCTTCATCTTCTCAAACACAGACGGAGCGTGGTCTCGTACCTGCTGCTGTCCTGCTCCCCGCTGCTGCAGGTGGACCCCCACACGTCCAGGAGACTCCCCCCAGAAGAGGTGGACGATGCCAGGGACGGCCTCTTGTCCAGCAACCCCCCTGAACCCCCACTAGAGCTCTTGGTTCTGAAAAGCTTGCTGAGTCGGACCTTCAAGGACCCCCCTTTCCTCGACTTGCCTCGTGATGTTTTCTCACCTTCTTTCCCTCCCCCCACCTCTCGTTCCAGAACGAGCAGGGGGGAGGGACAGCGTCCTGCTGCTCCTGAGACCAGTTTCGGGGTGGTGGCGCGGCTCTGGGGCTGAGAGAGGGACTGTCGTTGGTGCTGTGGACGGGAACCCGGTTCTGAGGGGGTCGACTGGGATGAGGACATTTGAAGAACGGTGGAGGCTGCTGCAGCTGGGGGGGGCTGCATGTGGACTGGGGGGTATAGGCCGGGGCTACTGATGGGGGGGTGAGAGTCCACACACGGGGGGAGGGACATGGCACCGCCGAATATGGCCAGAGGTGAGCGGCAGTTCTGATCGGTGCAGACCCCCGCCTCCTCTGCCAGTCTGTGGACCTGCCGCATCAGTCCACTCAGAGTCCCACTAGAGAATACTGGGCCGGCCCCCCAAGCTGTCCCACTCACGTCCCCCGGTGTCTCACCTTTTTCACTGCTCCCTCCTTCTTCATCTTCTCCCCCCTCCCCAGAACCAAGACCTTCCAGAACAAGAAGGGCATCGCTGGTCTCAGTTGGGTCCTCACCAGGCCCCACTGAGCCGGAGGCCAGGACACTGTGACAAGAACATCGCAGGAGCCCCGTCTCAGCCCCTTTACCCGTCCTGTCCTCCCTGGCCTCTCCCAGCTGGCCCATCCTCTGTGCTAGAGACACAACTGGGTCATTTGGACAGTTCTTCTGAGGTTCCAACAGGCCCAGGTGAAGGGCTTGATCCAGCAGGCCTGGGGGCCACTGCACCAGTCGGTGTCTGTGGCACAGGACAGAGGCAGACTGGTCTGGAACGGCCTGCTGGGGGGGCTGGGACAAGTCAAACCCTCCGGATAGTTGAAGGATTGGGTGCCATGGGAGGATCTGTGGCTCCTCTGCAGATGGGGCGCAGTGCACGTTTGGGTTCTTCATGCCAGCAGTCCCGTGTATGACCGGTGTGCTATCAGGACCGGTGCATGATCCAGAATCCAACTCCTGTCTCTTCCGCTCCGTCTCCTCCAGGAGGAAGCCTGGCGGAGGATGGTCCAGTCCACACTCCAGGATCCGGTCTCCGGAGCGCAGCAGCTTCTGAAAGACCATCAGCTGTGCTCTCGAGCCGTGCCCCCCAGAGCCGTTCTGCAGGTCCACAAAGCGCTGCGCCGCTGCAGCAAGGTCCTCTGCAGGCGGAGGGGACAGAGGCGCCTCGGAGCCGGGGGGCGCCTGCGTCAGCACCAGCCCGGCGTCCAGCTCCCCTTTGCCGGGGAGCGGCGAGCTGTAGTGCGGGGAGGACGAGCCGAGGCCTGCTGAGGGGCCGCTAGGTTCCAGATCGAACACGCCGTTGTGGTGAACCAGTGCGGATTTTACGCGTCCGAACCCGCCTCCTCCGGACATCAGGTCGTCGGGTTCGTCCAGCCGGTCGTACTTGGCCGCGGACACGAGACGCATCAAGACGAAATCTGGAGACATTTCCTGCTGCGCGTCATTCATGCTGACAGGCTAGCGCGAGCTAACGCAGCTAAACGTCCTGCGGTCTTACATAACGCCCATCTAAATAAACAGCTCCGGAGCTAACGGCAGCTAGCTGCTGCATTGTCCGCACTAAGCTAACCGCGCAGTCTGGGCAGAACCGGGCAGAACCAGACAGACAGACATCTGCAGTCCGGACCTGCGAGTGCTGCTGACGGCTCTGCTGTGGCACGTCAGTGCGTCGAAGACACAAACGCTGTTCCCGGCGGTGCCGCTGAGCGATGCCGCTGAGCGATGCTAGCCCGCTGGTAGCCTCCTACCGACTCATCCTCCGGCGACACGGGGGACGGGGACGGGGACGGGGGCACGCGCAGCGGCTGCGCAGCGGCGGCATCAATACCCGCGAGTTCCGCTGGGCTCGACGTTGAGAGGCGACTGAGGCCGCGGTTCGGTCCGTGGACGCTCCGGGCTCCAGCGGGTCACAATCACGGTCCAAAGTAGCTCCCTACTTCCTGGTAACGAAGAGGTTCGTGCGTCTCCGCGCGCACGCGTGTTTGTTTTCGTCAGTTGTGATCATTAAAGATGTTTGTTCACGTCCACATTTTTTCAGCTAAAGAATGTTGTGATTTTACTGTCGTCGACACAAACAAACTCACAGTTTCCACATAAGTCTATATTAACGAACTATAGCTATGACGTCATTTCAGAACTTGTCTTGAGTCACAGAACCGACGCAGCGCCCTCACAGCTGTGATGGCCGAGTGGTTAAGGCGTTGGACTTGAAATCCAATGGGGTCTCCCCGCGCAGGTTCGAACCCTGCTCGCAGCGATCGCCTTTTCCTTTCTGAATTTAAAAGAAGGAATTGTTTTGGCCAAAAATAAAAATTAATCGTCCCCTTTTTGAGTCAGCTCTCTTTATCGATCTGTCAACCACAGTGTAGGAGGCCAATCAGAATCAGGAGCCCAGTCACAGACCTTTCTAGATGCTGCCATCTCAAGGAGCAGCCCAGTGCCGCTTTGTGATCAGTTTAAATAGTCATGGTTGAAACGACAATAAGCGCTCAACAACGATGATAACATCGAAGAGACGGTGGCAACCATGGCAACGGCCCATGTAGACGACCCTGCAGCAGCAGTCTCTTCATGTCAGTATCAAACAGAAGACTTACTTCCTAGAATGTTTAGAAATGAACTTCGCCAACTGCTTTCCAGCTCAGGTCATTACTATAAGTGATTTCAACTTATTAATAAAGCTACAGTTTTGTTATCATTCAATCCCATTTCATGCTGTTTTGAGTTCTTGGTCCTCCCTCTGGCTTTTATTTAATTGTTTATACATTGTGTAATTTTATTTCCTGTGTGGGGAGCCTGTTTTTTTAGTCGAAGTCAGCAGAGGGAGATATGGAGGTTTAGATTTCTCTTGTGTTAGCTTGAAAAGAAGAACCTCAAGAAGAATACAAAAACATCACAAGGCTTTTTGCAAAGGTCTTGTTTCTCGTGCTTACTTTTGCTGTTATAAAATTGTTGGGAAAACTGCGGGAATGAACTTTGGTACCGGTGGTGGATCGCATCCTACCAGCAGGCGGCGCTGTTCGACCCTTTTATAGAAGAAGAGCAGAAGAAGTCCATTACCCATAATTCTCTGCTTCTTCCGATTTCAACCATTCCAGTACTAAGATGGCGGACCGGCGGCGACGGAGGAGGTGCGCGTCCCAGGACAGTGAAGACGACGATGAATCTGGTTCTAGTTCTGGTTCCGAGAGTAGAAGGTCTGCGTCCCCAGCAAGTAAAAGCCGAGGAAAAGATTCCGATCGGCCGGAAGAGACAGCAACGCAGGAGGTTGCCAAGAGCGGTGTCGAGTCGGAGTGTGTGAGTAGCTAACTCCGGATGTTAGCATGATGAGCCGACGGTTCCGTCTCCCGGGCATCACTTCATCACTTATCTCACCCACGAATCCTGTAACAAAAGGCCGAGTCGTCGCTCTCATTGCTTCTATCACATATACAACGATCCCTGTAGCTTTATGGCTATTTAATGCCCATGGTGGTCCTTCAGAAGCTGTGTTAGCCCGAAGGAAAAGATTCCGAGGAGCTTTTTAATCATTAGCTTCTGTAAAACCTCAATGGGATGTCAGAAAAGAGACCAAATATCGGCGCTTGTCTTGTAGTAGAATACTGGAACCTTTCAATTCACCACACTCTTTATTGTCTCTCTCGTGGCATTCTTGGTTTTATTGTGGGAATTTTAGTAACGGACAAGATGCTTTTGTGTCGTTTGTTTGATGTCAGTTAGCCTGAAGCTAAAGTGGGCATTCCTCCGGGCCGTGGAGGTGTTCTTGGTTCCGACACCGTTTTAGCATTTGCTTTTGTCAGGGTTTAGGTTTTTACAGATCTTCTGTCTTGTAGTAGCCGACACTTTTGTCATCACTTCATCTTAACATTTATCTCCACGCCTCTGAGAGAAGGGGCTGGTCGACAGGCAAATCTGTCCCCCCAGAGGTTTAACAACGTTTGTGCTGAGGGATGAACCTTTGCCAAACTCGGGTGAGGTTGGGAACTGAAGCATGTGTTTGTCTGTGTCTGCAGGAGAGCGAGGACGGTGTCGGCGAAGGTAAGAAATCCAGACACTCGGCAACCGGCACCACAACGCTGTGCATGTTAGAATGAAACGCTGGCTTTTTCTGTTCGTGTCCACGCAGCTGTCCTCTCTGACTACGACAGTGCAGATCTAGAGGAAAACGCTTCCCATTCAGAGGTAAAAATCAATGGCTTTAAATTGCTTTATTTAAGTGAGGCTCCGTGGGCAAGAAATCTCCAACTGGCATCCTGCTTGCAAGGTTTTACCTGATGTTGTCTCTTCAGGAAGAGGAGCCAGCAGAGCACTACAGTGATGAAGAGGCTCCTCCAGCCACCAGTGAGTCCACCCCCCCGGCTGCCAACAGCCAGGCCAAGGAGGAGGAGGAGGCAGAGGTGAAGGAAGAAGGCAGTCAGAGTAAAGAGGAGAACAAGCCGGAGGAGAAGGGAAACCTGGCTGGAGAGCGGCAGAGCGGTGATGGTCAGGTGAGCTCAATGGTTCCATCATGTGCTGAGCGTTTAAACTTGCTGCCTCTTGTTACGGTCTGAAACCGAAAGATTGGGGTGGATATGCTGCCCCCTGGTGGTGCGATAGGCAAACAACCGTCTGACGTCATGGCTGCTAAGGTTCATTCATAGAGGCTCCAGTGAGTCAGTCTGGACCACCGGTGCTGCAGAAGATCAGATAACAAGGATAACTGGAACACAAGAATGAGCAGTGCCGATCAAACAAATGCACCCCACACGCCCCAAAAAGCTCCGGCAGGCCCACGGTTCGTTACTTTTGGCGATGCCACGGTTCTGCAGGGGAGCCCGTTAAAGTCTGGACATTTGTCTCCATGAGTTGACCGTCAATAGTCCAAGAGGATCAGCGCTTTGTCTCAGCTGTTAGCATCAGGCCAGCCGAGACTGGAGCGCCATAAAGATCCACACCATCCCGTTTCTCACAGGAATCTACCGATGACCCAGAGACAAAGGCCGGAGGGAAAGCTGGACAGAAGCTGGACGATGACGAGGACAGGAAGAACCCGGCCTACATCCCGAGAAAGGGTCTGTTCTTCGAACATGATGTCAGGGGGCACGCCCAGGAGGAGGAGCGGTACGCACCTTTCACGTCCTCAGGTGATCCAACATCAAAGAACTCTGGTGTCGTCATGGCTCCAACGTCTTTGTGTTGTCAGGCCCAAAAACCGAAACAGGAAGTTGTGGAAGGACGAGGGTCGCTGGGAGCACGACAGGTTCCGGGAGGAGGAGCAGGCGCCCAAAAGCCGGGAGGAGCTGATCGCCATCTATGGGTATGACATCCGGAACGGCGGCGGCTCCGGAGAGCGCTCGTACAGGCAGCGCCGGCCCAGGTGAGTGGCCCGACACCCCCGTACCACCGTCTCCAGGACCCGTCTCCCTTCCTGACTGTTTCTCCTTGTTCTCTCAGACAAACTTTGTCCCCCAACCGAGACAAACGAGGGAGGAATGCAGGCGAGCGGCCGGTGCGATCCTGGCAGAGTGGGGGGGCTCCGCATCGAGGAGGAGGGCCTCCGCCCCCCTCTGTCCACCTGTCCTCCACTCAGCGAAGCTACGCCTCCAGGCCTGCCCCCCCCCGAGGCCGTGCCTCCCATCTGAATCAGATGCACCCCCCACCTCAGCCCCACTACAGAGATGGCTTATTAAACGCCTCCCACGGTCCAGCCCGGGAGGGGCCGGATCCTAAAGCCCCGCCCGAGCCCTCCGACGGAGACCGTGCCGCCAGCAGGGGGAGGGACGCTCCTGTCGTCATCGAGAGCATCCGAGGAGACCTCGAAGAGCCGGACCGTCAGCTGGCCACGCCCCCGTCGGAGTCGGCCCCGCCCAGACCGGCGTCCCAGCGGCAGCAGGAGCAGCGAGGCAGCGGTGAGAGGGCCGCTCCCTCTGAGCCCCCCCCTCAGCCGTCCGCCACAGCGGCCAGTTGGGAAGCCTCTTCCCCCGCCGAGCGGCCGGTGGAGCGCAAGTCCTACTCGCTGGCCCGCAGGACTCGCTCCCGGCCCGCGGACCTGGGCAGCAAACAGCCGTCCGTGGAGGATCCCGCGGCGTGCAGCACTTCCTCCCCCAGCAACACGGGAGGGAAGGCCTGGAGCGGCCCCTCTGAGGGCCTGGTCCAGGCGTCGGGAGCAGGGGCGCTGACGGAGCTGGAACAGGATGTTGCTCGGATCAGCCTGGCGGGACAGGCCTGGAGCCAGAGCCCCACCTCCTACATCCGCTCTGAGATGAGAGGTGAGATCAGAGCCACACCTTTGATGTTCCCACTGCTTTGATGTTGGGACTGACGCACGTTGACGTCGGCAGGTATCAACAACATGCACCTCTCGGGAGCCCCCCCCCAGTTTTCCAACATGGAGGAGATGGGTGTCAGTTCCAGCCGGGCCAAGCGCTACTCGTCCCAGCGCCAGAGGGCCGTGCCTGAGCCCACGCCGCCCCTCCACCTGGGCGTGATGGAGGGTCACTACTACGAGCCCAGTGAGTGCTCCTCTGGGGTCGGGGGTCAAGCTTTAGACGCCAGGAGGCGTTGACCTTTGGCCCGTTAGTGCTGTTTTGGTGCTGCCAGCAGAACCTTCTGCATGTTCTCCTCAAGAGTGCTGATTGTAACAGAATGTGCTCGTATCAATCAAAGTTCCTTCTCTGGCTCAGTATCCTATCAGGGACCAATCTATGCCCACGGGGAGGGCCCCGCCCCCATCCCGCCGCAGGGGATGCTGGTCCAGCCGGAGATGCACATCCCCCACCCCGGTCAGTCCACGTCCGGTTCCTCTTTTCCACTGTGACCTCGCAGGCTCTGTTCCAGGCTCTGGTCTGTCCTCCTCAGGTCTCCACCCCCACCAGTCAGGCGGCCCGATCGCTGACCCCGCCCTGTACGGAGGCCCGGCTGTTTCTTTATCGCCAGGGCAACCGCAGCAACTGCTGCCCCCGCCGTTCTACCCTCCCCCCGGAGTCATGACGTTCCCCTACCCGACCATGTATCCCAGCCCGCAGGTCAGCCTCGGCTCGGCTCGGCTCGGCTCGGCGCCGCTTCGGCCTGGGTGTCGGTGCCGCGCTCATGTGACGTTGTTGTGTTTCAGGGTCAGGCCCAGGTGACCTTTGGCGGCGTGACGTACTACGACACCATGCAGCAGCAGGCCCAGCCCAAACCTTCACCCCCCCGCCGCACGTCCCAGCCCGTCACCGTCAAGCCACCGCCCCCAGAGGTGCCCTATGCTTCTGAGTGACTCCGCCCCTCAGCCCTCGCCACCTCCCCCTCAGCCTTACTGTGACTGGACAACTGCAGGTGAGCCTGGGGGGAACGCCATCCGCTGACTGGGGGGGCGCAGGAGGACTGATGCCAGAACCTTTGTGCTTTAGGAGCGGGGTGGGCTCGGTGAGGAGCTGTGGTCCTCGCCAACCTGACCCACGGAGGGGGCGGCGGCTGGATGGAGGTGAAGTCGGTGTGCAGGTGACCCACAGCTTCACTGCTGAACACGACTTCAGGAGCCCGTTAGCTGCCCGTGTCGCCACGTTGGACACGTCGCTCCACAAACAAGTTCCAACCGGCTCTTCTAACGCGTCAGGTGACCAGCGATGGTCGCCAGCTTCGTCCCGTTGAAAAGATCAACCAGAAGATAGTTCAGTTCCCTTTTTCACATTCAGAATCTTGTGTTTGAGCTGGTGTTCCCGTGGTTACACGTAGATGGATTTTGTTCATTTTTAAAGTTCTTTTCCCAGATCCTGGATTCTGTGTTGCTGTTAGCATGTTTTCAGAGGTGCTCGCGACGCTCTCGGGTGAAACAGAACCCACAACCTGAGCTGCTTCTGCTTCCAAGCTGCTCTGCGCCTGGCGGCCAGCAGGGGGCGCGCGCGTCCGCGCTCAGCCAGAATAATCATGCTTTTTATCCTGGAAGCAGCGGAGGAACGCGCACGGACGTGCAAACAGTTTATTGTGACTGTACATAAAAGACTAAAAGTGTAAATAGATGAAAACGTGCTAATGATTGTGCGTCGGCCTTCGGCAGGGACCTGCAGTGTTCGCGCTCATGACGTTTAGAGAGATTTAGTCTTAGAGTTGAAGCTGCCTTTTAGCTTTGAGCTCAGTTTTACCTTGTCACTAATTGGGATTTTTTAGTATTTTTGTTGTTAACACAGTTAAAGGCACACTGAACATCAATAAATATCAAATGTTGGCCATGTCTCACCTTCAGCAGCTTATTCTTCAGCCTTTCTGGAGCTCTGATGTCATCGCTCTGATGTCATCGCTGCCTCTTTAATGAGCCCGGAAACATTGACGGAGCCCCAAGAAGAAGCGTCTGAGCCGTGATGGAGGCTCCAGGTGGTCGAAGGGCCCCTCGCCACGCCTCCCTTTGATGTTCTGAGGAGCGGCCACAGTGTCCCAGTCAAAGACTGGTCCTCATAACGCAGCATGTTCACCAACACACACACCTGCTGTCTGTTGTGATGAATATTCATGACTTGTGGAGCCGTTATGTAAGAGAGTGACGCTCCCAGCAGCCAATGGGCTCGCAGACGCCAGCGTGAGCATTCAGCTGCTGCAGGAGGCCTGATGGGAAGGGGGGCAGCTGGAGGCAGCCATGACCTCATCCTGTCAGGTGATCCACCTGTGAAAACCAAAGCTAACATGCTACAAGCTAATGCCAGTTCAAACACCAGCCCTGCTGGCTTTAGCTTGTAGCGTGTTAGCTTTGGAGCTGCGGTGAATGGAGGAGGTCTCTGTGGCCTCCATCTGCTCACGTTGCCCCACTTCAGGACTGTGAGGACCCAGGAACCAGAACCAGCAGGTCTTCCTGGGTTTGGGCTCAGCTTTGATCGCTGACGAGGAAGCAGCAGTTTTTGGAAGCTATTTTCAAAAGTTGCCAGAGAAACATCTGAAGTGACGCTGCAGAAAAGTTGGCGATCCGCAACCGTTGCTGCAACCGTCCAGGATGAGGGAAGAAGCTCCAGAGAAAAGCTGCATCAGCAATAAGAATTCACGCAATAATGCGGCAGAAATGCGACTTTAATCATTCGGGCTTTAAAATTCCACATTTTAGACACGTTTGTTTTTCCTCAATTTCAGAGCACGAGCGACTCCGTCTGCTTGTCGGGAACGCGCAACTGCAGCATCGGAGCGCGTGTGTGGGTGTGTTTGGGGGGCGGTGCGAGTCAGTTTTCATTCCACTCATTTAACAGCAGAGAGGGGGAGGGAGGGAGAGAGAGAGCGAGGGAGGGAGAGAGAGAGAGCGAGGGAGGGAGAGAAAAGGAGGGAGGGAGAGAAGGAGAGAGAGCGAGGGAGGGAGAGAGAAAAGGAGAGAGGGAGAGGGAGGGAGAGAGAGAAGGAGGGAAGGAGGGAGAGAAAAGGGAGAGCGAGAAGGAGAGCGAGGGAGGGAGAGAGGCAGAGAGCGAGGGAGGGAGAGGAAGAAGGAGGGAGAGAGAGATCGGAAGGGGGTGAGAGAGGAGGAGAGCGAGGGAGGCAGAGAGAGAAGGAGAGAGAGCGAGGGAGGCAGAGAGAGAAGGAGAGAGAGCGAGGGAGGCAGAGAGAGAAGGAGAGAGAGCCAGCTTGGCGGTGCGTTGGTGAGCTCTGCAGTATCTGACCCAAAAAACAGAAGTGGGAAAACCTACAGCACGTAAACGCACCGGCCCGCACGGCTCTCCTCCTCCAGGTGAACCAGGACGCTGGACTAAGTCCGACCAGATCGAGCCGGAGGATCGACCCCCGGACGGCGCCTGCGGCCGCGGACGGTGTCTCGGGCGTCAGCGGGGCTCCAGCGCGGCGCCGCCGT